>NC_134265.1:5535825-5595825 GCF_031893055.1 Leptodactylus fuscus | reverse complement strand
TATACAGCTACCGGTACATACACTATATATATACAGCTACCGGTACATACACTATATATATATATATATATATATATATATATATATATACAGCTACCGGTACATACAAATATATATATACAGCTACTGGTACATACACACACATTATATATATATATATATATATATATATTATATATATATATATATACAGTCCTATGAAAAAGTTTGGGCACCCCTATTAATCTTAATCATTTTTTGTTCTAAATATTTTGGTGTTTGCAACAGCCATTTCAGTTTGATATATCTAATAACTGATGGACACAGTAATATTTCAGGATTGAAATGAGGTTTATTGTACTAACAGAAAATGTGCAATATGCATTAAACCAAAATTTGACCGGTGCAAAAGTATGGGCACCCTTATCATTTTATTGATTTGAATTCCCCTAACTACTTTTTACTGACTTACTGAAGCACAAAATTGGTTTTGTAACCTCAGTGAGCTTTGAACTTCATAGCCAGATGTATCCAATCATAAGAAAAGGTATTTAAGGTGGCCAATTGCAAGTTGATCTCCTATTTGAATCTCCTCTGAAGAGTGGCATCATGGGCTACTCAAAACAACTCTCAAATGATCTGAAAACAAAGATTGTTCAACATAGTTGTTCAGGGGAAGGATACACAAAGTTGTCTCAGAGATTTAACCTGTCAGTTTCCACTGTGAGGAACATAGTAAGGAAATGGAAGACCACAGGGACAGTTCTTGTTAAGCCCAGAAGTGGCAGGCCAAGAAAAATATCAGAAAGGCAGAGAAGAAGAATGGTGAGAACAGTCAAGGACAATCCACAGACCACCTCCAAAGAGCTGCAGCATCATCTTGCTGCAGATGGTGTCACTGTGCATCGGTCAACAATACAGCGCACTTTGCACAAATAGAAGCTGTATGGGAGAGTGATGAGAAAGAAGCCGTTTCTGCACGTACGCCACAAATAGAGTTGCCTGAGGTATGAAAAAGCACATTTGGACAAGGCAGCTTCATTTTGGAAACAAAAATTGAGTTGTTTGGTTATAAAAAAAAGGCGTTATGCATGGCGTCCAAAAAGAAACAGCATTCCAAGAAAAACACATGCTACCCACTGTAAAATTTGGTGGAGGTTCCATCATGCTTTGGGGCTGTGTGGCCAATGCCGGCACTGGGAATCTTGTTAAAGTTGAGAGTCGCATGGATTCCACTCAGTATCAGCAGATTCTTGAGAATAATGTTCAAGAATCAGTGACGAAGTTGAAGTTACGCCGGGGATGGATATTTCAGCAAGACAATGATCCAAAACACCGCTCCAAATCCTCAGGCATTCATGCAGAGGAACAATTACAATGTTCTGGAATGGCCATCCCAGTCCCCAGACCTGAATATCATTGAACATCTGTGGGATGATTTGAAGCGGGCTGTCCATGCTCGGCGACCATCAAACTTAACTGAACTTGAATTGTTTGTCCAAAATACCTTTATCCAGGATCCAGAAACTGATTAAAAGCTACAGGAAGAGACTAGAGGCTGTTATCTTTGCAAAAGGAGGATCTACTAAATATTAATGTCACTTTTCTGTTGAGGTGCCCATACTTTTGCACCGGTCAAATTTTGGTTTAATGCATATTGCACATTTTCTGTTAGTACAATAAACCTCATTTCAATCCTGAAATATTACTGTGTCCATCAGTTATTAGATATATCAAACTGAAATGGCTGTTATAAACACCAAAATATTTAGAACTAAAAATGATTAAGATTAATAGGGGTGTCCAAACTTTTTCATAGGACTGTATATATATATACAGTCCTATGAAAAAGTTTGGGCACCCCTATTAATCTTAATCATTTTTAGTTCTAAATATTTTGGTATTTGCAACAGCCATTTCAGTTTGATATATCTAATAACTGATGGACACAGTAATATTTCAGGATTGAAATGAGGTCGCCGAGCATGGACAGCCCGCTTCAAATCATCCCACAGATGTTCAATGATATTCAGGTCTGGGGACTGGGATGGCCATTCCAGAACATTGTAATTGTTCCTCTGCATGAATGCCTGAGGATTTGGAGCGGTGTTTTGGATCATTGTCTTGCTGAAATATCCATCCCCGGCGTAACTTCAACTTCGTCACTGATTCTTGAACATTATTCTCAAGAATCTGCTGATACTGAGTGGAATCCATGCGACCCTCAACTTTAACAAGATTCCCGATGCCGGCATTGGCCACACAGCCCCAAAGCATGATGGAACCTCCACCAAATTTTACAGTGGGTAGCATGTGTTTTTCTTGGAATGCTGTTTCTTTTTGGACGCCATGCATAACGCCTTTTTTTTTATAACCAAACAACTCAATTTTTGTTTCCAAAATGAAGCTGCCTTGTCCAAATGTGCTTTTTTATACCTCAGGCAACTCTATTTGTGGCGTACGTGCAGAAACGGCTTCTTTCTCATCACTCTCCCATACAGCTTCTATTTGTGCAAAGTGCGCTGTATAGTTGACCGATGCACAGTGACACCATCTGCAGCAAGATGATGCTGCAGCTCTTTGGAGGTGGTCTGTGGATTGTCCTTGACTGTTCTCACCATTCTTCTTCTCTGCGTTTCTGATATTTTTCTTGGCCTGCCACTTCTGGGCTTAACAAGAACTGTCCCTGTGGTCTTCCATTTCCTTACTATGTTCCTCACAGTGGAAACTGACAGGTTAAATCTCTGAGACAGCTTTTTGTATCCTTCCCCTGAACAACTATGTTGAACAATCTTTGTTTTCAGATCATTTGAGAGTTGTTTTGAGTAGCCCATGATGACACTCTTCAGAGGAGATTCAAATAGTAGAACAACTTGCAATTGGCCACCTTAAATACCTTTTCTTATGATTGGATACACCTGGCTATGAAGTTCAAAGCTCACTGAGGTTACAAAACCAATTTTGTGCTTCAGTAAGTCAGTAAAAAGTAGTTAGGAGTATTCAAATCAATAAAATGATAAGGGTGCCCATACTTTTGCACCGGTCAAATTTTGGTTTAATGCATATTGCGCATTTTCTGTTAGTACAATAAACCTCATTTCAATCCTGAAATATTACTGTGTCCATCAGTTATTAGATATATCAAACTGAAATGGCTGTTGCAAACACCAAAATTTTTAGAACTAAAAATGATTAAGATTAATAGGGGTGCCCAAACTTTTTCATAGGACTGTATATATATATATATATATATATATATATATATATATATATATATATATATATATATATATACAGCTACCGGTACATACACCAGGGGGCCCTAGAAGACCAGACCCACTTCCTGCTACACTGCACCAAATACTCAGCTGTGAGGGCCGTCTACTACCAAAGACTCTCTGCCCACATCCCAGACTTCATATCTGCAGACGAGAAGAGGAAACTCTACATCCTACTGGGAGAAGAAGAGGCCACTGTGGAGATCGCTGCCCAATACGTGTCCAGCTGTCACCAAATAAGAGGAAGATGAGACTCCACGGACTGTTATATTTATCCCAATACACCCGTCCCAACCCCACCTCTCCATATAGCGGTCACCAACGAAGAGGAAGACGAGACTCCGTGGACTGTTACAACCCAAACCACACACTTTACTAGCTTTGGCAATGCCAAATATCTATTCGGACGTGCCAATAAAGGTTTTTTTTATTTGGTATAAATATAACAGTCTGTGGAGTCTCATCTTCCTCTTGTTTGGTGACAGCTGGACACGTATTGGGCAGCGAACTCCACAGTGGCCTCTTCTTCTCCCAGTAGGATGTAGAGTTTCTCCCCGGGGTAGGGCGCTCGTTCTACATTACAGGTTAGTGGAGGAGAAGAGTCTAATACTGTGCAGAGGAGGAATGTGCCAGGTATCTTCACATACTAGAGCCTGATCCGGAAGCCCCCCTTATACTCCCTACTAATCCTATTTATTCCATGGGATTCCGTGTAGTGATTACATTGTCTCATCTTCTCTCCATTCAGGTTCCTACAATATAGAATCCTCTCAGTATCTTCTATATTAGAGAATATTCCGGATTGATCCATCAAGGATGGAAAGAGACAGGAACAAGATGGCAGAAAGTCTATTAAATCTCACCCTAGAGATCATCTACCAGCTTACTGGAGAGGTGAGAGATTCTGATGATGTCATCATGACATCATTCTTGTCCAGGGGTGGACAATTACATGAGAAATTGTAACGGTTCTAGAGGGCCATGCGCGCCGTGGCAAATATAGCTCCACCCACCCACTTCTATGCTGACTCTGCCCATTCTCAATCATCTTTCCATGTGCCCCCACAAAGTATAATCCTCCTATAGTCACCCGTGCATTATATGTCCCCACATTTTAATGTTCCCCTCCAAATGTCCCACAGTATTAAGTCCCTCTCCTGGTGCCCCAGTATAAACTAGCAGAAACTAGAGGCAGACATGTCCCCCTCCAGCTACCCACCATGGTTTAATATCCTCCTCCAGCTGCTGAGCTGAGTGTGTGCTGAGCTCTGCTACACCAGAGATGTAGCGGAGCTGAGTGCCGTAGGAGGCGGAAACTAAGATCGGTCCACAGTCCGATCTTAGTTGTAGCAGTGTGCTCAACACCTGAGATGTAGCAGTGCTGACCGTGCGCTGTGCTCTGCTTCACCAGAGATGTAGCAGAGCTGAGGGTGCGCTGAGCTCTGCTACACCAGAGATGTAGCAGAGCTGAGTGCTGGAGGAGGCGGAGTCTAAGATCGATCCACAGTCCAACCTCAGATGTAGCAGTGTTGAACGCACAGCTCTGCTACACCAGAGATGTAGCAGAGGAATCTCGAATATTTCACTGTTCGCTTATCTCTACATATCAAATCAGATTCTGTGTCTCAAATGCCTTTGTCCCCTAAAACCTACAGTGTTGTGAAAATATATTTTCCCCCTCCCATTTTCTTCTATTACTGTATATTTCTCACACTTGAATGTTTCAGCTTATCACACTGCTTTCAGTATTAGACATATCCCCAGGCTGTATCTGTACTTGCTATTGTCATCAAATTAGAACGTACAGGTACATCCCGAGAAGCCACGCATGACAGAGGCGGATGGCATGCACCATCTAAGAGTATGTTTACACTTTTAGGTTTTCTCATGCATTTCTTGAAAACAAACCAGGACTGGATTGAAAAAAGAGGAAATGTAGCACCTATTCAATGTTCTGTCCCCACATGAGGCGAATGAAGATGTGGCAGGTGGATAGGGGCTGGGAGAGGTCCTACCTTCGTTTCCTCAATGCAGGGCAGACAGGACCATGTTGCTCAGCGTCCAGAGAGATGATGCACATCAGGAATGGTGAAGTTCAGGCTTGTTTATTTGGAAGACTGGACATACAGCATATTATGGTAATGCAGCACTTCTCCAGGAATACAGGTGTAACAAGCAGGATGGTACAACAAGTGTGAGCAACTAGTAATTGTGTGTATGGTCGAAAACTGATGCTTTCTGCTGCTCAGTCCAAGTGTGCTCTCCCAGAGAAATGGAGACTAGTGATAAGTGAAAACAGGAAACAGCTACCCTTGAACCAGGAAGCGAAGGCATGTACAGAATTAATTAACTACAGGCTGTCATACAGAAAAAGGACAGCAGGTGGCAGCAAGGTTTACAAAGAATACAATCTATGTGTGAACGGTATGATTATATCTAGATGAAACAGCACATTCAATATACCTTTGCTTTCTTTATGATCTATCCTGGTTTTGGCTTCAAAAACTGCATCTGAAAACCTGAACACGTGAACGCAACCTGCAGGTTCTATTCCATGTGCTGTGTTGTAAAAACACATCAAAATTGCATTTTGTGAACCCCACAAGCATCCTTAATGATTATACTGGCCATTTCTCACTGAATATCTGGAAGGCCCTCAAAAAAAAAGGGGTGTCCTCTTGGACTTCCAGAAGATCCGGCAAATCTCCCAGTCCCCACATTTACTGCCAATTTATGCGTTGGTCAGGTTTTAAAAAAGAGGACATGGTCACTTCGGGGTTGTGGTGATGTCCAGAAGGAGTAATTAGCTTCACCCATAGGAGACATGACCTTTCCCGAAAATTTACATAGTGCCCTGCATATGCTATTTTCCCAAGTACTACGTTAAAAGTGATAGTGAAGTTGCCACAACCCAGATGGAGGCAATCGGATGATGTGCCACCTGCTAGGCCAATCACACTCAACAATGCACCCCAGTCCCACTCCTGGGCTGGACACCGCTGAGGGGGCATCCTGCAGTACTACCTGGATGGTGATAGTAGTAGTTTCCCCAGGGCGCTTCCAGTTGGAGAAGGGTCCTCTCTTCTCTGAGCCAGTATGATGGTGTTCGGAAGGACCCTGATGGTACAGTTGGTACAACTCAGGAAGCCAATGTTTGCAGTTGAGCAGGGGATAACTTTATTGCAGCAACTGGGAACAGGTACAACGGCAGCTTCTAAATGGGGTAGTGGTACCACAATGTCCAATCCCTCAGCCTTGGTTATAGTCCCCATGAGGACTCCCCCAAACGGATTACCGACACAGATGTGAACCAGGTCATAAATATACAATTGTCCCTGACTACTAGAGGAAGGATGTGGAACACCAAAGAGGCAAACATACATTGTCAGGATACGGAGTCGCCGCGGTCTCCTTGCTGCGCGGCGTCTCCCTGGGAGATGTGTTAGGAGTTCTATTGGGTGTGCTTAGGTCATTAAGGGTTAATCTTTTCCTTACCTTCAGTCTCCATGCCGTTAGCCATCAGGTGTGTTTCTCTGCTGCTATTTAAACCCCACCCAGGCATGGATCCTTGCCAGCCATTCACTTTGTGGTTCCTGGTTCCCCTGCTCAGTCTGATTCCCTGTCTGTTTGTATTCGGTCTGTTCCTTGGTTATATACCTGGCTTGTATTTTTGACTATCCCTTGTCTTTTGATTTGGTACCTTTATTATATCTCCTGGCTCGACCTCTTGCTCGTCTGACCTCGCCTTCTCTTCTGTGTCTTGCTGGGACTTGTGGTCCTCCCTGGTTCCATGCTGTTTAGTCTTTTGTTTTGCATTGCAGTTACACTGTGCTTTCTGTTTAGGTGTGACCCCGTGACTCCAGTCCCTAGGACTTTCAGGGCCTCCTCTCCCCTTATCCTAGCCGCCGGATAGAAGTGTAGGAGCCGTGGTAGGTGCACTTCAATTAGGAAGTGCATGGGTCTGCCTCATCTCAGATATTACAGCATAGTCATAGCCGCAGGGCCTACGACCCCTTTTGTCATTAGTTGCACAGTGTTGCTTTCCCAGCTGTGTCACTTTGCACTGCCTGACCCTGACTCCAATCCTTACATACATATTTTTTCAGTAATAAAGTTTATTCGCAATACGTCACTATGGCAACTTGGCTACACATATTTGATATTAAATTTAAACGTTGCAACCCATAAAAAAAGGACAAAATAATTTATGAACGCCATCTGAAAGGCCATCTGTTTGTTGAAACTTAATTTCTGTCAAAAAATTTTATTTCCTGTCACTTATTTCCTTTATATTCTGTCACATAATATTTCCTTTATAACAAAAATATGTTTCTACCCCAAAAATAAAACATGTCAATATGCGGAATGAAAAAAACAATTATTAAAACTGGAATAACAAGTGAAATAAACAAAACACCCAAATGCAGCCTGGTCCAATGGTAACTAGTTATGTGCATATATGTGGTATTTTTTCGTTTTTTCCCCCCAATTTTTTATGTTTTGCCTTCATTGGTTACAGCATTTTGATACATTTATTGTAAACTTCTGCACTTTCTTCTCCAATCTTCCTAATAACACAGTATTGGGAATGCTACATTCTAAAATAGAATATATGAGGATTCCTTCTGAATAATGGTATATGTCTTAAAGAGAGTCTGTCACAAGACCCCAGCATATCAACCCCGCTTTGCAGATACATGGGTTAGGGCAGGGGTGGGCAATTAATTTTCCCATGGGGCCACATAAGAAATTGAAACTATGCTAGAGGGCCGCACCATGGCAAATTTAGCTCCACCCACTTCTAAGTTGACTCCGCCCATTCCCAACCATCTTTCCATGTGCCCCCACAAAGTATAATCCTCCTACAGTCACCCGTACATTATATGTCCCCACATTATAATGTTCCCTTCCAACTGCCCCACAGTATTAAGCCCCTCTCCTGTTGCCCCAGTTTAAACTGGTGGAAACTAGAGGGGACATGAAGCTGGGACAGCTGGAGGGGGACATTAACAGTGGGGGTAGTTGGAGGGGGGCAATAAATTGACAGCTGGAGTGGAATATGAAACTGGGGGCAACTAGAGGGGGACATTAAAATCGGGAAGCTGGAAGCAGACCTTAAACCGTAGGGGTAGCTGGAGGGTGACATTAAACTGGGGGCAACTAAAGGCAGACAGGTCCCCCTACAGCTTCCTCCACAGTTTAATGCCCCCTCCAGTTGTCCCCAGTTTAATGTCCCCCCAGTTTAAGTGCCCTCTTCATCTACCCCTAGTTTCAGGTCCCCCCTCCATTTCTCCCTCCGTTTCATATCCCCCTTGATTTGCCCCATTTCATGTCCCCCCCCTCCATCTCTCCCCCAGTTTCATGTCCCCCACTCCATCTTCCATCTCTGCCCTAGTATAACATTCCCCTTCCATCTCAGCCCCTAAGCTACTGAGACACACACACACACACAGACTCACATACAGACAGACACATATAGAAACACATATAGACACACACACAGACAAACACACACAGACACATATAGACACACATACAGACAGACACATATAGACACACACACACATACAGACAGAAATACACATATAGACACACACACACACTCCACCCTGCATCTCACCTTACATCTTTCAGTACGTTATGACACACACCACGTCTCCATCTTCTGCCAGCACTAAGACACGCCCCCTAGACACGCCTCCCTAGTCAAGCTGTGCGGGCCGGTCTGAATCAGTCAGAGGGCCAGATATGACCCGGGGGCCGGCCTTTGCCCAGGTCTGTTCTTATCTATAGTAATAACAGATGATATGACTGGAGAGGTGATGGACTCTGGACATGCATACCTCCCAACCGTCCCGATTTCCGCGGGACAGTCATGATTTGGGTGACATGTCCCGCGGTCCCGGTTGGAGGGAGGTATGTCCCGATTTCAACTCAGATCTGCGTCCAGAGGACGCAGATCTGAGTTGAACACATATGCGGCTGAAGCGAGGAGCTGACAGGTCAGCACATATGCGGCTGAAGCGAGGAGCTGACAGGTCAGCACATATGCGGCTGAAGCGAGGAGCTGACAGGTCAGCTCCTTGCTTCAGCCACATATGTGTCAGCGAGAGAGGCGCGCAGAGAGCGGCGAGGGAGCGGAGGAGAAGGTAAGTTTAATGTGGAGGTGGAACGTGAAACTGGGGGCAGATGAAGGAGAGGACGGCATGACACTGGGGACAGAGATGGAGAGGACGGCATGACACTGGGAACAGGGATGGAGAGGACGGCATGACACTGGGGACAGAGATGGAGAGGACGGCATGACACTGGGGACAGAGATGGAGAGGACGGCATTACACTGGGGGCAGAGATGGAAAGGACGGCATGACACTGGGGGCAGAGATGGAGAGGACGGCATGACACTGGGGGCAGAGATGGAGAGGACGGCATGACACTGGGGGCAGAGATGGAGAGGACGGCATGACACTGGGGACAGAGATGGAGAGGACGGCATGACACTGGGGACAGAGATGGAGAAGACGGCATGACACTGGGGGCAGAGATGGAGAGGACGGCCTGACACTGAGGGCAGAGATGGAGAGGACGGCATGACACTGGGGGCAGAGATGGAGAGGACGGCATGACA
Organism: Leptodactylus fuscus; assembly: GCF_031893055.1. Lineage (NCBI taxonomy): Eukaryota > Metazoa > Chordata > Amphibia > Anura > Leptodactylidae > Leptodactylus > Leptodactylus fuscus. Next base: position 5,585,940 of record NC_134265.1, on the reverse strand, counting down.
CTGGGCGCAGAGATGGAGTGGACGGCATGACACTGGGGGCAGAGATGTGGGGACATGAAACTGGGGGCAGATGAAGGGTGTATATGAAACTGGGGGAGAGATAGAGGGGGGACATATAATTTACGGGTGACTGTAGGAGGATTATACTGTGTGTGGGCACATGAAAAATTAACGAGTGGGCGGGGCTAAATTTTCCGCGCGCCGCTCATTTTGTCCCTCTTTCAGTTCTTCAAAAGTTGGGAGGTATGGACATGTATGTAGTGAGATTTATTAATGTGTCTCCCCATAACCAGGATTACACAGTAGTGAAGAAGACCTCTAGTGGGCGCTGTCAGGCTCCTGTGTATGATGGATATGGAGGAACCCTGAGCCCAATCCCGGGGCCTCCAACTCACCCCGTGATACAGGAGGAGATCAATGGACAGAAGATCCTAGAACTCACCAACAAGATGCTGGAGCTGCTGACTGGAGAGGTGACACTGCTGGGAATACTGGGACATTATACAGTAACTGGAGGGGTCGGGGTGATGACTGTATCATTGTGTTGTCAGGTTCCTATAAGGTGTCAGGATGTCGCTGTCTATTTCTCCATGGAGGAGTGGGAGTATTTAGAAGGACACAAGGATCTGTACAAGGAGGTGATGATGGAGGACCAGCAGCCCCTCACATCAGCAGGTAATAGACATGACTATATACACATGGACTTCCATTATTTGTATGTACAGAATGAATTCAGTCCCTGTCTGTCACTAATGTCTCTGGATCTGACTGTGCCGCATCCTGTACTCTCACCCTGCAACAGAAAATCCCTCCTGGCCAGTAAAGAATCTGATGGAGATTCATATGTCACTGTGTAAACCTCACCTTAGACCCCAATCACACTATGGAATCCGGACTAGAAAATCTGGTCTGTCCACACACCAGGACTCCCCGTATCTTAGTGATCTATGACGCTAGGAGTCCCGGCTTCCTTGTGACTCCACAGACCCTACTACATACTGTATGGGACAGCAGATCCGCGGTGAGTTCAGGCTGGGAAATCCAGCAGATGTGGTTTGGATTCTACTGTGTGTATGGGGTGTAATACAGTAAGATTTATGGCATCCTACAGTATTATTCCACATAAGTGGCCATAGTTAAGCAGCCATGGATTGTGTTCCTGTGGTTTGGGCTCTGAGACTTATTTCACTTTGGATTCGTAGTCCAGATAAGACGATCTATATCAGGGCAGGACAACTAGTAATGTAGTCAGAGGCCTGAACTTACTGGTACAAAATAAGGACCTTAATGTTAGGTCCTAAATGTGGGTTCTGTTGGGATAAGACAAAAACATTGCTAAAATAAGGCGAGTCTACCAAGAGAATATAGAAAAAATATATCAAAATGTTATTAAAGTGATTAAAAACACAGAAACACATAGCAACAAGAGGAGGGAGGAAAAACACATCCAAAAGACCATGCATGTGGAAAAAATGGCGTTGAAAACAATCAATAGTTAAAAGGGTTTAGAAGTCCAAGTAGGAAAGTGCATATATACACAAGTGATATACATAATATATATGATGAAGCCAGAGAAGGTGAAACGAATGTCAGGGCGCGTCTAATGCATGGTATGGGTTTTTATGGCATTAATTTCGTATACTGAGGGTTCATGTAGGTACAACTATATGTAATCTTTTGTATATGTATATTGATCATGTATATCACTTGTGTATATATGCACTTTCCTACTTGGACTTCTAAACCCTTTTAACTATTGATTGTTTTGAACGCCATTTTTTCCACATGCATGGTCTTTTGGATGTATTTTTCCTCCCTCCTCTTGTTGCTATGTGTTTCTGTGTTTTTAATCACTTTAACCCCTTAAGGACGCAGGGTAGTTTGGGCCTTAAGGCTCAGACCCTGTTTTTCAAATATGACATCTCTTACTTTATGTGAGGATAGCTTCATATTGCATTTACCTATCAAGGTGATTCCAAGAATGTTTTTTTGTGACACCTTCTACTTTATGTTGGTGGTAAATTTTGGTCATTATACTTTGTGTTTGTTTGTTAAAAAAAAAAAGGACAATATACAGAAAATTTCATAAAATTATCAATTTTGAAAGTTTCTGATATTCTTGTAAAAAACCAGACAGTCAGATCACACAAAAGTCTTCCTAATTAACATTTCCCATATGTCTACTTTATATTGGCATTGTTTCTTCAATGTCCTTTTACTTTTCTAGAATGTTTGAAGGCCTATAACTTTAGTAGCAAATTTTCAAATTTTCAAAAAAATTTCAAGATTGTGTTTTCTGGGGACCTATTTTGTTGTGAAGTGACTTTGCGGGGCCTATATCATAGAAAACACCAATAAATGACCCCATTTTAGAAAGTATAGCCTTCAAACTATTCAAAACAGTATATAGGAACTTTATTAATCCTTCAGGTGTTCCACAGGAATTAATGCAAAATGGAGGTGAAATTTCCAAAAGCCACTTTTTATGCAAATTTTCCATTTCAAACCAGATTTTCCAGTAACAAAGGGTTAATAGCAAAACCTACCCTAATATTTATTACTCTGACTCTGAAGTTTGTAGAAATATCCCATAGGTGGCCCTAACGTGTAAGTTGATTCAAAAACAGTCCTCAGAAATGAAAAAGCACCTCTGAGGATTTTGGTGCAGCAATTTCATTAGAATAGTTTTTAGACACCATGTTGCATTTACAGAGCCCTAGAGGTACCACAACAGTGGAAAACCCCCAAAAGTGACCCCATTTTGGAAACTAGACCCCTTAAGGAACTCATCTAGGGGTATAGAGAGCATATTGACCCCACAGGCTTTTCCAAATGATACTGCATAGCAGGCGGTGCAGAGTGAGAATTGCAATTTACAATCATAAATGCCATTTCAGTGCTTGATATATTATGCCCAGCTTTTATTACCATAGGTTTTCCTGAAAATGGCAATCCCCCATGGCTGCTATGTGATACTTGGGCACACAGGGGAAAGAGGCAGCATGCGGCAGGGGGATAAGCTGTGTGGAGGGCATCAGGGTAAAATTAAATATCAAGGGATGTATGATAAATGCAAAAACATTCTTCCACACAGAGCCCTGGTTTTTCAGGACAGGTATCACACTGGTATATAGTGTCCTTCCTTATCCCCCTCTTTGAGCAGATTCGCCACCTCTTTTGATTCTTTCCCTTCTTGGAGGTTTGAGTAACTTCTCCTGGAAAGTGTTGTCCTGGTCCTATGTGTGTGGCCTCGCTTCCAGATGTACTGGGTTCCCTCCCTTCCTGGTCTCTAAACAGGAGGTTCTTGATAACCACCTCTTGAAAATCCAGGAAAGTTCCCCTCTGGCTTGCACATCGAAATAACACATACGCATTGTACATTGCCATCTGTACGATGTGCACAGCCAGTCTTTTATACCACACCCTTGATTTGCGCATGGCGCTGTAGGGCTTCAGGACTTGATCTGACAAGTCTACCCCTCCCATGTACCTATTGTAGTCCAGGGTGCAGTCTGGTTTGAGAGTCTCTGTACTGGTACCTCGTACTGGTACATGGGTGCTGGTGTGGCCATGTATTGTTGTCAATACAAGGACTTCTCTCTTGTCCTTGTACTTGACACACAATACATTGCTGGTACATTGAGCCCTGCTCTCACCGGGCACTGAAATGGTCTACTATGGGTCTCAATTTATACAAGCGATCAAAACTGGGGTCATCACGGGGTGGGCACTGTTCATTGTCTGCATAGTGCAGGAATCGAAGTATAGCCTCATAGCGCATCCTGGACATTCTAGTGCGATATAATGGGGTGTAGTATAATATGTCCGTGCTCCAGTAGTCTCTAAAGGACGGCTTTTTTTACAAGCCCCATGTTTAACAAGAGTCCCCAGAATGTGTACATTTCATTTACTGTCACAGGGGTCCACCTGTGGGGTTGCGAAAGAAATGCACCAGGGTTTTTGGTTTTGTACTGTTCGGCGTACAAATTTGTCTGCACCACCATGAGCTCTATGAGGTCCTCAGAGAAAAAAAATTAAAGAAATCAAATTCTCTGAGCTCTGCCGTGTCAAATTTTATCCCTGGGGTGCCTGTGTACTCGGGGATCTGGGGAACATAGTTCTCAGGAACCGAATGGGGCAACTTTCCTCTGGGCTTTGTATAGTGCTGTCACTTCTTTCTGGGGTCTCAAGTGCAGTGGGTCTAGGGCGTCTTCTTGGGGGTCCCTCATCATCATCATCATCATCATCATGACTTGACGAGGATGATGATAAATAAAACAGTGTGGCACCATCAGAAGATTCGCTTTCAGAGGCGAGAAATTGATATGCCTCTTCAGCAGTAAAGGAGCGCTGGGACATTTTTGTACGTAATGTGTGTTCACAGTATACAGTATATTGGTGTGTTCACAGTATACAGTATATTGGTGTGTTCACAATTTACAGTATATTGGTGTGTTCACAGTATACAGTATATTGGTGTGTTCACAATTTACAGTATATTGGTGTGTTCACAGTATACAGTATATTGGTGTGTTCACAGTAAACTGTATATACAGTAAAAACTGTATAAAGAAAAAAAAATAATATACCCCAAAAAAACCAGGTATATAAATGAAGTTTGGACTTCCCTACACTACACTAAGGATTCCCTAAACTACACTACACTACAACTAAACTAATTTTATGTATTCCCTGATGCTAAACCTAACTAACCTAACTAAATTTTTGCAAATTCCCTGACACTGACTATAAAAAAAAAAAAAACAAAAAAAAAAACAGACAGACAAGACGCAGGGGGTAGACAGACGGTAAACACACCTAACTAACTCTGAACTAGTCCCTATTACTAAAACTAAGGGTGTATTCACACTGAGTAAACGCTAGCTTATTCTGAACGTAAAACACGTTCAGAATAAGCGGCGTCTAAAGCAGCTCCATTCATCTCTATGGGAGCGGGGATACGAGCGCTCCCCATAGAAATGAATGGGCTGCTTCTTTCACTCCGTGCAGTCCCATTGAAGTGAATGGGGAGTGCCGGCGTATACGGCTCGGCATGAGCAGAGCTTGCCGTATACGCCGGCACTCCCCATTCACTTCAATGGGACTGCACGGAGTGAAAGAAGCAGCTCATTCATTTCTATGGGGAGCGCTCGTATCCCCGCTCCCATAGAAATGAATGGAGCTGCTTTAGACGCCGCTTATTCTGAACGTGTTTTACGTTCAGAATAAGCTAGCGTTTACTCAGTGTGAATTCACCCTAAGGTGACGGGTTCCTAACACTAATCTACTATTATTATTATTATTATTATTATTATATAAAAAAAACCACAAAAACCCACAAAAACACAAGGACAAACAGACAAAGATGGGAGACAGGTAAGGAGGTGGACAGACGGGGAAATGCAGGTGGTGCAATAAGGAGGTGGGCAGAGGGGGTAATTCAGGTGGTGCAATAAGGAGGTGGGCAGAGGGAGAAATTCAGATGGAACACAGTGGGCACAAACACACAGGAACAGAGTTTTGAATATTTCTCAAAATAGCACAGCAACCACTAGCAACCTCTCTCAACTACTGACTAAACCCAACAGAGAAGATGGAGGAGGGTGCAAGATGTAGTAGCAGTTCTGTGACATCACTGATCACTCCTATTGGTCAATAGTCAGTGACTAACCAATAGTGGCGATCAGGAGGCAGGACTACTACTACAGTAGCCAATCACAGCAATGGCGCCAATGCACATCTGGATAGATGGAGAAATGCAAACAGCAGCATTTCGCTCACATACGCAATGGCGTTCTTGATTCACAGCAGGATAAACATGCAGAGCGTTTGCATATTGGCGATCGCTGACATTGCAGATATTGTTCACATATCTGCAATGGCGGCGATCGCCAATATGTTCACGATCCTAACAGGCGACCCTCGCCATTTTTCTCTGGCGCCTCATGCCTCATGTTGGCGCCTCATACCGGGGTTTGGTGCATCATACTGGGGCCTCATCTTGCATGCTGTGATGGCTGCTGTCCCTTACAGCAGCCATCACAGCAGGAATTTTATTTATTTGCCACGACGAGACTCACATGGCAGGGGTCGCACTTCTGCGGTCGCCGCCATTATCCACATGACTAATGGCGGCGATCGCTGAAGTGGGACCACTGCCATTTGTCACCTGGCAGTTAGCTGGGATGGTCTGCTGTCTCAGACAGCAGGCCATCCCAGCTTGTACGCATAATGAAACAAAATAGCAGCGATCGCCGCCATTAGTATTCTATCAGTCAGTGACTAATGGCGGCGATCGCTAATGTGAGACCTCCACCATTTGTCTTTTTTTACTTGCCTGTGATGGTCTGCTGTAGGGAACAGCAGCCATCACAACTTTTTTCAGTGAAATGGAGGCAGGAGGGTGAGGGGAAGCTGGTCAGTAATATTACTGACGTGAGCGTTAAGGGGTTAATAAAATTTTGATATATTTTTTCTACATTCTTTTGGTAGCCTCGCCTTATTTTGGCAATGTTTTTCTATTATTTGGATAACTATCTCTACATTGTGCCTTATATATTTTTGGGGATAAGATAAACTACTCTGGGTGCAGAAATTGTAATTGATCTACTAGGGACAGGCAGGGCCGCCATCAGAACAGTACTGGTGCTATCAGAGGTCCGGTCACCGCTCTAAGAAAAAAGGAAGCCGGTAACTTGCACTAGAAATGAATCTTATGTGATGTATCTCTATGTAAGTGCCACCATTCCTTTCCTTAGAGCTGTGACTGGGTGGGCCCGCTTCATTCACCCACCACCAGCACCAATACAGTGGCCTAGAGCAGTGGTGGCGTCTCCTGCCCCGCTTCATTACTATTCATTATCACTGACCTCCGTCTCAGCACAGTGAATACTAATGAAGTAGGCCGCGGTGCTGTCGTTTGCTGCCTGTGCCACTGACTTCACACGGCCTAAAGCGTCTCAGGCAGCGGCAGCTCAGTAGGGAATATACTTATAAGGTTATGTTATTCAATAATAGTAACATCCAGTTTTCTTCTTGTCAGATGACTGTACCAGGAGCTCAGAAGGACATCTGATATCTACAGATTATACAGCAGAGGATCATGGTATCACACAAAATCCATATGAAGAACATACCATTACCCCAGATATACCCTCAGCCTGTCAGGAGCAAGATCTTTCTTCTAGTTCATCATGGTCTGTAAAGCAAAATAAAGGAATCAAAAGAGGTTTTATACATCAGAGAACTCACACAGGAGAGAAGCCATATTCATACCCAGAATGTGGGAAATGTTTTACTCACAAATCAAATCTTGTTCAACATCAAAGAACTCACACAGGGGAGAAGCCATATTCATACCCAGAATGTGGGAAATGTTTTACTCAAAAATCAAATCTTGTTAGCCATCAAAAGTCTCACACTGGGGAGAAGCCATATTCATGCCCAGAATGTGGGAAATGTTATACTCAAAAATCAAATCTTGTTAACCATCAAAAGTCTCACACTGGGGAGAAGCCATATTCATGCCCAGAATGTGGGAAATGTTTTATTCTGAAATCATGTCTTGTTGACCATCAAAAAACTCACACAGGAGAGAAGCCATATTCATGCCCAGAATGTGGGAAATGTTTTATTCAAAAGAATAAGGTTGTTCAACATCAGAGAACTCACACAAGGGAGAAACCATATTCATGCCCAGAATGTGGGAAATGTTTTACTTGTAAATCAAGTCTTGTTGACCATCAAAAGATTCACACAGGAGAGAAGCCATATTCATGCCCAGAATGTGGGAAATGTTTTACTTGGAGATTACAACTTTTTACACATCAGAGAATTCACACAGGGGAGAAGCCATATTCTTGCCCAGAATGTGGGAAATGTTTTACTCACAAATCAAATCTTGTTCAACATCAAAGAACTCACACAGGGGAGAAGCCATATTCTTGCCCAGAATGTGGGAAATGTTTTACTCACAAATCAAGTCTTGTTGACCATCAAAAGACTCACACAGGGGAGAAACCATATTCTTGCCCAGAATGTGGGAAATGTTTTACTTGGAGATTACAACTTTTTACACATCAGAGAATTCACACAGGGGAGAAGCCATATTCTTGCCCAGAATGTGGGAAATTATTTACTCAGAAATCAACTCTTGTTGACCATCAAAAGACTCACACAGTGGAGAAGCCATATTCATGCCTAGAATGTGGGAAATGTTTTACTTGGAAATCAGATCTTGTTAAACATCAGAGAACTCACACAGGGGAGAAGCCATATTCTTGCCCAGAATGTGGGAAATTATTTACTCAGAAATCAAGTCTTGTTGACCATCAAAAGACTCACACAGTGGAGAAGCCATATTCATGACCAGAATGTGGGAAATGTTTTACTCAGAAATCAAATCTTGTTGAACATATTGAAATGGAAAATATTTCCAACTTCCATCTCAGAACTCACACAGAAAATGCAGTTTTGTTTTCAGAATGGTTTATCCCCAATTCACATCTTAAAACTTACAAGAGCTTTCCAAGTACAGGAGAAATTTTTATTTTTTCCCAAAAACTCATTTTAATGACAATTAGAACAAGAATAAAATACAACATTTAGACTGTAATCACACCTGTGACATAGTTTGATGCAGTTTTTCAGTAAATCTTGGTGGGTTTAGTTTCTCTTTCCCTTTATCCACACATAAATCTTTACAGTCCTTTATTCTTGGCAAGGCCTGGGGTTACAAGAGGTATCTCTGCGGCCTATACTGTTTATACATCTTTCCCATATCCCTCTAAACTACCATATACAGTGACACCTCTCCAGGCCATCGCTCCTTTAAGAAATTCACCCCCTCGTAGGGACTTATAGTTTCGCTGATTCCCCCCCCCCCCCCTTTATTCGTTATGACAGCTGCCATTCTATAAGCAGACCGCCCCCTTATGTAACAAAGCCCAATTGTGTAAGTGTAAACTCATACAGGCAGTCTGACACTACACCAGATTTATCACAGTGACTGATACTAGATGATAAATCTGCCCTATCTATATCCTGTCTAGTCTACATTTATACCACCTCTTACTTGGCTTACTTTGAGACAGAATTTTATGATACAATGTTCCTCACCAGTCAACAGCTCCATACTGTACAAGTGGTCAATCTCTTTAATCCACTCACCCACTGTCGGGGGCAACTGGGACTACCAGTGTTTGGGAATAACAGCTCTAGCTGCAGCCAGGAAATGTCAGAGGAGCCTATTTTTGATCTTGGCCAAGGGGCCAGGGATTAGGGTAAGAAGAGTCAACTGAGGAGATGATGATCGAGACCCCACGGTGACTTCTGTGTAAATATTAAAGATTGCAGTACAAAATGGTTGTAGCATGGGTCACAACCACCATATGTGGAGGATAGAGCCCTCGGCTGGTCCAAACCTCTGGGCAGGGTCAGATTGGCTCACTGGAGGACCGGTGTACCCATGTACTTAGTGGGCCAACAGGACGCCCATTGCTTTTTTTAATAAGCTATGAAAGTCTGGTAAAAGGTGACTCCTCCCCCGCGACCATGACCGTAGGTGGTCAGGGACCTGCAGCACCATCATAATGATCGATGAAAACCTGGTTCCCCGATCATTATAAACATTGCTATACTGTGTGGGGACCACTGCGGAGCATATTGTACTTTATGAGGGGACACTGTTGCGCATATTATTCTGTGTGGGGCCCCTTATTTACATTACACGCCATCTATTTTATAGCACACGTGATATTATCTGATCTGCAGGGGTCCTGAAAAAAATCCCACTGGTGGGCCCTAGACATCCCAGTCTGACACTGTCTTTGGGAACAGTTTCTGGAGAAGGGCAGGGCATCTATACCATCTTGTCAGAAATGTAAAGTTCTTTTCCTGAGCGTGGCAGACCATGGGAACTTTGTGATAGAAAAAGAAAATTTTCTGCCAGTCTTGGTCTGAGAGTTGAATTTGGTCCGTATGGATGACCTCTAGTTAAAGAGAGGCCAGATAGTTCTCAATGAGTATCGCAAAGAATGTCACATCATTATTTACGAAGGAGATGACTTTTATTGTGGTTGAGTGCGTTTGGGGACTAAAGGGGTACCCTCATCACAAAAGACGCGAGTTGGGGAGTAAACATTTTGTAGAACTTCACGGGGAGATCACCTAAGCCCAGGATCCTTCCACTATGGGAGTCCCAGATCACCCAGGAGAGGTCCACAACCAAGAGTTCCTCATTTAGTGTGGCCCCACTCTCGTCCATAAGTCCAGGGAGTGTCATTGCAGCCACCTAATTGTTGATCCTGTTTTGCATCTCTTGCGGAGGTAAATCTGAGAGGAGGCCACTACAATTGTAGAGATTTGAGTCGAAATCTTAGAAAGATTGAACATTAGGAGGGACAGGGACTCTCCAGGGTCGTTTTAATGGTAGGAACGAACTAATTGGGTGGCCGTGGGTGAAGACATTTTTCTAGGAAACTGCCAAACTTGTTAGAGAACTCATATTGTCTAAAAGACAATTTGCATATGGCTTCCACTAGGTCCACCAGTGTTTGTGATCCCTGTTGCATTTATGGAAGGATTCAGGTGTTCGTATCTGAGTAAGAAGGCATGAGATCTCAAAAATCTTCTCCGGCTTCAGCCCTCACTCCTTCTTGAATGAAATCCCCGTGCTGACACTATTTAGTGCTTCCCATTGTATCGGGATTGGGGTCACATCATGCTCGTGATGGTGAAGAAGGTCCATAATGGCTTGTGAAATCACCCCTGTGCGCGCCCCGTCTTTTAGAAGGTTGGTGTTAAGAGTCCGGCCCCACTCACCTCTCCTTGATAAGGAAATAGTAACATCTACTGTGAGTGTTGTGGACTTGTGAAAAATAGGTGCAGTCTCTCACCTGGAGATGAAGGACCCACGGAACATTGACAAGCCGCATGTCAGCAACCTTAAATTTCAGGGCCTGTGAACGTGACAAAGGGATGGGGGACCTGCCTACAAGAAATCCAATATTGCATTCATGGTTAATTTCAGGTCTCCTGCCATGACCTTCAAATAAAGTAAATTTTGATTTTCATGTCCCAATGTTAATAAAATCTGTGAATCAGCTGTAGGGTCAAAATGCTTTCCAGTGTTTAGAAGTTGTAGAGAACTGAATTCACTAAGGGTTGTATAAATAAGTCTGCTGGGATATGTAGTACTACAGGTTTGACAAGTTTGGGGAGAGCCAGCCAGCTGTGTCCATGATAAGACACTGTTTAATCTTACAGTGGAGACAAAGAGAACAATGGCTGGACGCTCAGACTACAGAGTGTCTTATTTATGTCTCAAAAGCCCTATTGTGTAACTGCTGATAAGTGTATGAAGTATTGTACTGCCCTGAATATTTTAAAGGGAGGCACTGGAATCTATCTGCTTCTAAGCTGCATTGTGAGTAATGACTTTCTGGAGATGGGTTTTATCATTTGTGATTACATTTGTGATATACAATATTGCGTGAATTGCCAGAATCCGCCAGAGTATGAAAAGATTAGACAAATGTTTTATGGAAAATTAAAGTGAATATTATTGTGATATGTTGATATTTTTTATTCTTTGTGCCACAGATAGACAGACATGAACCTGATGTGTTTTCCTCTATCAGAACGGTGGTAAGGCAATCCTCACACAGGTAGACAGATGTCATATTTCCTTGGCAAGACAGAGCAAGATATGGCTCTACAATCCTCCTCAAAACATCTCATTTCAGCGTTGTGTGACTTTTGAATCCTGCAACTCTTTTACCAGTAGGAGTTCATGATTCAAAGGGGGAGTAGATGATGAGATATTTAAAAAATTTTTTATTATTAATGAGATATTTTTAAACTCTCTCTCAGAAGAGGCGGCTTCGGTCATGTCACTGATGCCCCATTGGAGAATCCTGACTATGAGATGTTTGTGGACGGTTCCAGGTACCTAACAGAAAAAGGCAAATTTGTTACAGGGTATACTGTAGTCATTATACATGACGCCATAGTATAAGAAGCCCTTCCACCACACGTGTCAGTATAAGAGGCTGACCTTATAGAAGCCTGATAGCACAGCAAACATTTACACTGACTCCAGGTATGCGTTTGGCATTGCACATGGTTCCAATCACAGGGCAAACCAATTAAGAATGGAAACTTAGTCAGTTGATGGAGGCCATATTGCTCCCTAAGCAGTTGGCAATTGTGAAAGTCAGAGCTCACACAAAGGGAAGAGACCCTGAGAGTATCTGATCAAGCAGCAAAAACAGCGGTACTGCTGCCATGGAAGGGTCTCAAACAGGTGAGCAAAATGGATATTGACCTAGCAGACCTCAAGGGGCTGTACTCTAAGGTGACTGGTGCCATAGAATGTGAAGGAATGTGGAAAATGGGGGATAGATTGTGTCTGCCCGCAGCAGCATACCCCCAAATGGCTGGTTTGGCCCACGGTAAGGTGCATGCCTCTTGAAATGCCATGGAGTCACTAGTAAGTTATGGGTCGCCTCAAGTTTTGGAAGGGCATGTTACATATGTGATCTACACAATCCAGGACAGGTAGTTAAGACACAACACATGCACACCAAAATCCCTGTATCCATTCTTGATAATACAAGTAGTTTACATACAATTGCCTGAATCTGGAACGTACAAATATGTGTTGGTCTGTGTGGATTTGTTCTCAGGTTGGATCAGCCGAGCAACGTCACACACAGACGGCTCAGCTACATACACGTCACACACAGACGGCTCAGCTACATACACGTCACACACGGACATCTCCGCTACATACACGTCACACACAAACCTTTTAGCACCATTAAAATCAGAACTCACTTGATACACTATCAGCTGTGTGTGTGTGGCTTCTCCAGGCTAATGGATGGGTATATCTCACACACAGACTGCTCCACTACATACACGTCACACACAGACTGCTCCACTACATACACGTCACACACAGACGGCTCCGCTACATACATGTCACACACACAACCTCACTACATACACGTCACACACAAACGGCTCTGCTACATACACGTCACACACAGATGTCTCCACTACATACACGTCACACACAGACGGCTCAGCTACATACACGTCACACACAGACGTCTCCACTACATACACGTCACACACAGACGGCTCAGCTACATACACGTCACACACAGACGTCTCCACTACATACACGTCACACACAGATGGCTCAGCTACATACACGTCACACACAGACGGCTCAGCTACATACACGTCACACACAGACATCTCCGCTACATACACGTCACACACAAACAGCTCCGCTACATACACGTCACACACAGACATCTCCGCTACATACACGTCACACACAGACGGCTCAGCTACATACACGTGACACACAGACGTCTCCACTACATACACGTCACACATAGATGGCTCAGCTACATACACGTCACACACAGACATCTCTGCTACATACACGTCACACACAAACAGCTCCGCTACATACACGTCACACACAGACGTCTCCACTACATACACGTCACACACAGACGGTTCAGCTACATACATGTCACACACAGACATCTCCGCTACATACACGTCACACACAAACCTTTTAGCACCATTAAAATCAAAACTCACTTGATACACTATCAGGTGTGTGTGTGTGTGTGTGTGTGTAGCTTCTCCAGGCTAAAGGATGGGTATAGCTCATCCAGGCCTGTAATTTAATTTGGAGCTCTGCAACATACTCTATTATGAGGACCCCTTGATGTCCCTAACAACGTCACACACAGACGGCTCTGCTACCTACACGTCACACAAAGACGGCTCCGCTACATACACGTCACACACAGACTGCTCCACTACATACACATCACACACACACGGCGCCGCTACATACACGTCACACACAGACTGCTCCACTACATACACATCACACACACACGGCGCCGCTACATACACGTCACACACAGACTGCTCCACTACATACACGTCACACACAGACGTCTCCGCTACATATACGTCACACACAAACGGTTCCGCTACATACACGTCACACACAGACGGCTCCGCTACATACAGGTCACACACAGACTGCTCCACTACATACACATCACACACACGGCGCCGCTACATACACGTCACACACAGACTGCTCCACTACATACACGTCACACACAGACTGCTCCACTACATACATGTCACACACAGACTGCTCCACTACATACACGTCACACACAGACGGCTCCGCTACATACACGTCACACACTCAACCTCACTACATACACGTCACACACAGACGTCTCCGCTACATACACTGGAAAGAGAAGAATACAAGGTCCCCGGCACCGAGCCGTTCTTTGTGTAATACCGTTGGTATATTGATGAATAAATAAATAAATAGAGACAATCAGGTGTCCGCTCACCTGGTTTGGTTGTGTCGAACACAACAACCAATAAACATAGTAGGCAAGAACCAGTGGGAAAGGCACTGGAAGGCAGCTGCTAATGGCAGTCACAGGGACGTCAATCTGAGACAGACGGAAGGACCAGCCTTGCGGAGGACAGGCGGGGAATCAGCACTCACCAAATTTTGATAAATGGAAGTCAACTTTATTAGGCACCACGCGTTCCGGGCAAACAGCCCTTTTTCAAGTGCAACATTAATCTTTTAAAATGAATAATCACAATTACATTCAACTTTAATAAAACCACAGACTGCTCCACTACATACACGTCACACACAGACGGCTCAGCTACATACACGTCACACACAGACGTCTCCACTACATACACGTCACACACAAACAGCTCCGCTACATACACGTCACACACAGACATCTCTGCTACATACACGTCACACACAGACGGCTCAGCTACATACACGTGACACACAGACGTCTCCACTACATACACGTCACACACAGATGGCTCAGCTACATACACATCACACAGACATCTCCGCTACATACACGTCACACACAGACATCTCCGCTACATACACGTCACACACAAACAGCTCCGCTACATACACGTCACACACAGACGGCTCTGCTACATACACGTCACACACAGACGGTTCAGCTACATACACATCACACAGACATCTCCGCTACATACACGTCACACACAGACATCTCCGCTACATACACGTCACACACAAACAGCTCCGCTACATACACGTCACACACAGACGTCTCCACTACATACACGTCACACACAGACGGTTCAGCTACATACATGTCACACACAGACATCTCCGCTACATACACGTCACACACAAACCTTTTAGCACCATTAAAATCTGAATTCACTTGATACACTATCAGCTGTGTGTGTGTGTGTGTAGCTTCTCCAGGCTAAAGGATGGGTATAGCTCATCCAGGCCTGTAATTTAATTTGGAGCTCTGCAACATACTCTATTATGAGGACCCCTTGATGTCCCTAACAACATCACACACAGACGGCTCTGCTACCTACACGTCACACACAGACGGCTCCGCTACATACACGTCACACACACAACCTCACTACATACACATCACACACAGACGGCTCTGCTACATACACGTCACACACAGATGTCTCCGCTACATATACTGGAAAGAGAAGAAAACAAGGTCCCCGGCACCGAGCCGTTCTTTGTGTAATACCCTTGGTTTATTGATGAATAAATAAATAAATAAATAAATAGAGACAATCAGGTGTCCGCTCACCTGGTTTGGTTGTGTCGAACACAACAACCAATAAACATAGTAGGCAAGAACCAGTGGGAAACTGGAAGGCAGCTGCTGATGGCAGTCACAGGGATGTCAATCTGAGGCAGAGGGAAGGACCAGCCTTGCGGAGGACAGGCGGGGAATCAGCGCTCACCAAATTCTGATAAATGGAAGTCAACTTTATTAGGCACCACGCGTTCCGGGCAAACAGCCCTTTTTCAAGTGCAACATTAATTTTTTAAAATGAATAATCACAATTACATTCAACCTTAATAAAACCCCAAAAAACACAAATCGAAATACACAATAATGACATCATATGTATGCACCATAAGGAGTATAAATAAGCATGTAAAAGCTCCTATTGTGGTAGAATAAAATCCATTAAATGCATATACATACACATGATGATAATAAATGATTAAAAAAAATATTAAGAAAATAAATAGATGAATAAATATATAAATAATAATAGAATAAATAAATAGAGAGTGGTTTCTTCTCCCTTTTTCAACAAGACTACCAAAAATAACCAAACGAATATTAATAATGATACAAAATATGATTAAATTCGTTAGGTATATAAATCACAGTTATATGACTTGATCTGCACAAATGTCAGACATGTATGACCAAAGAAATGCCTGTTACGTATCCACAATAAGTCTGTGTTAGGGTGCATTCACACTGAGTAAACGCTAGCTTATTTTGTAGAGTAAAATTACACTTGTAAATTTTGCTATCCCATTGACTTCAATGATATTTTTTTACAAGTGCAAAAATATGCCTGTAAAAAATACGCCTGTAAAAAATACGCCTGTAAAAATACGCCTGTAAAATGTCATTGAAGTCAATGGGATAGCAAAATTTACAAGTGTAATTTTACTTTACAAAATAAGCTAGCGTTTACTCAGTGTGAATGCACCCTTAGGCTGTATTCACAGAGTAACGCCAGGCGTTTTTTGTGTGTGTTTTTGCACATAGCGCCGCGTTTACGCCGCGTATACGCCGCGTTAACGCCAGGCAACGCCACCGCTAAATAGCGCGGCGTATACGCGGCGTGAACGCGGCGCTACGCGGCGTAAACGCGGCGCTATGTGCAAAAAACACACAAAAAACGCCTGGCGTTACTCTGTGTGAATACAGCCTTAGGGTGCATTCACACTGAGTAAACGCTAGCTTATTTTGTAGAGTAAAATTACACTTGTAAATTTTGCTATCCCATTGACTTCAATGACATTTTACAGGCGTATTTTTACAGGCGTATTTTTTACAGGCGTATTTTTTACAGGCGTATTTTTACACTTGTAAAAAAATATCATTGAAGTCAATGGAATAGCAAAATTTACAAGTGTAATTTTACTCTACAAAATAAGCTAGCGTTTACTCAGTGTGAATGCACCCTTATACTGCCGTACAACCAAAAAACACATCTACATATGGCCACTACTTAAGCCACAGTTGACCAAGTATCAATAGCATATTGTCGGGGGAAATCATAATACCCCAGAGATATGCTGTCTGTAAAGGAAAATTAATTAACAGGCCAAGATCGGCTGCCGCCATCTTTAGCCAGGAGAATCAACAGAGACACATGGTGGTCGTGTATCAAAATGGATTCTGCTTTAATGGTGGCTAGAACAAAGTATATATCACATGGCATAGACAGAACAGGATTGGCTAGTATAATTAGCATACATCCATTGGTGGAGAAGTTTGTAACAATAGCCCTGATGCATATCTATTGGATAAGAAACTGGAGAGAGGTCACACCCGCCTGAGGGCTGGCTTTACTCTAAAATGGAGTCAGTGAGCACATGGTATGGTGACCGCATGGTCACACAAAATGGCAGCCATCAGCACATGTCTCAAATACACATCCTAGATGTCTATCTCATGGTATTCTAAAGACAATAGACATCCTTGTTGGAGACAATTAGCTTAATTACCCTTCTCTTGTCCCTTTATCTTAAAAAGGGTCTTTGGTCTTTGATCCTTTCCTAACAATGCCCCTGATTCCAGACGATCTGTCCCCATCCCTTGTAAGATAGCATCACCCAATACACAGAGCATAGTATTTACATAACCAGTCTGGCAAGATCCAAACTGCATCTCTCTGGGAGAGAGAGATGGACAGATAGAATAATCGCTGCCTCTACCTCTATACATAATTTTTCATAAGATATTATTAGCCCCCCACAATATGAATCAATAAATAAATGAGGCTGGAAAAAAATGAAGCTGAAGTACACTTACCCCATCACTATGGACAGATTGCTTGTCCTGTTTGGGCGCCCTAGGGTTTATAAAGGCTGGTAGGCATCATGTGTATGGCAGGAAAGGACGTCACGCGCCAAACCGCCGATACACACTCCGTCGGGAGCCGCGTGTTTGTGGCGTTCAAAATAGTTTCATGCGCACGCGCGGGGATAAATACCGGGCGCATGCGCAATAGCCTGCAAGTCCGATCGCACCATACCGCTGGGCATGCGAGGTGTAGTCCTCGCTCAATTTCAGGATAAGGACGGATTATCTCCATGCCGCTCTGGAGATGTTTAGTAAATGAATGGCTAAATCATGCATATCCTGCTTAAAACTGGAGGCATATAGTGGCTCGAAGAGCCTAACTACAGCAAGTGTTACAGAAAAGAAAGAAAATAAAATATAGTATGGTAGAATGTATGCTATGTCCTAGATCCATAACATACAGTTAAATTATGTGACACCATACGTGTATTAAATACAGTGCCAGGGGGAGATTGGCAGTGGCAGCATAATGGGCACAATGTTGAGAATATAAATATAAACATACTTATAAATATAAAACCCCTGTCCCCATATTAGAAAAATTCTATATTAAAATAAATACCGTATTTTTCGGACTATAAGACGCACTAAGGTTTTAGATGAGGAAAATAGGGAAAAAAAAATTTTAAGCAAAAAAAATTGGTGAAATATTTAATAACCTAATAATATAATATTTCACCAATGTAAATAGAACCGGGGGCTTTCGGACACAGGGATACCAAATGTGTATGTGTTTCAACAATAATGTTTTTGTTTTATATGTATTCTAGGGATATGGGGGTGATTTGAACATATATATATATATATATATATATATATATATATATATATATATATATATACCTCTCATATCTCGCTCCTGCAATGACGCGACACAGACAGGGAAGGAGGGGCAGAGCAGGCAGGCACCGTGCTGCTCTCCTTTTGATTCTCATAGACAGGACACAGACGCTGCACACGCTGCATTCGGACTATAAGACGCACACACATTTTCCTCCCATATTGGGAGGAAAAAAAGTGCGTCTTATAGTCCGAAAAATACGGTAATATTAAATTAGATTAGTTTACGTAATGGATAACGCATAAAATAAACACTGAAACCTACAACTGTATGACAGTATTAGTGTATTAAGAAATGGGCCAATAAATAGGGGGATAATTGAATAAATAAATAAATGACCGCAGCAAGAAATCCTATATAGCTATAAATTTCATTGGGTGATGTTCCAAAGTTTCATTAAGGCCTTTTGGAGACAAACAATCAAATTTGTAGATCCAGTATATTTCTCTACGTCTAAGGATCTCAAATCTATTATATTTATGAACCGGGATCTGATCAATAGGGGTAACCCTAAAGCCTTCAAAGGAGCTGTTATGTTTAGTGGCTGCGTGTCTCCAAACGCTATGTTTAAGGAAGCCGTTTACGACATTGGACCTATGTTTATTTAACCTGATCCTTAAAGGCATGGTTGTCCTACCTATATATTGTAACCCACATGGGCATTCTAGCAAATAAATCACATAAGATGACGAACAGTCTAGATGTCCATTAATTAGAAAAGACTCTTTCGTTACATTACTTCTGACTTTGGTAGTTTTCTCCATGATACAAGCACAGCATTTGCATCGTTTTTATTTCAACGATAGCTACCTTTGGTGCTGGAAGGGCCGGGTTCAAGAAATTCCATCTGTTTGAGCCTACTTGGTGCCACTAGGCTCTTGAGAGTTCTTGCCCTCCTAAATATGAAACTCGGGTTTGGGGGCAAGAAATATCCCAGGTAAGGATCATTGAGAAGAATATTCCAATGTTTCCTCACAATGTTTCTTATGGACTGATGCGCCCCATTATAGGTGGTCAAAAACCTGCACTGATAGTCCGACTCTGTTTTACGGGGCCGGGGCAATAGACATGTTTGTTGTGTCAAGGATGCCACTTTTTTTCTTGCTGTTGAAATTACAGCCTTGGGATACCCTTTTGCTTGGAATCTGTGTGTCAAAATGCCACTTTGGTCCTCGTAGTCTTTGGCTTTGGTACAGTTCCTCCTTATTCTCTTAAATTGGCCAAAAGGTACGTTCTGTTTCCACCTGCGGAGATGGAAACTACGATAGTCCTCATTAGATGTAGGTCTAAATATTCGATTTGACTGCAATTAGACTGCTCCACTACATACACGTCACACATAGACATCTCCGCTACATACACGTCACACACAAACGGCTCCGCTACATACACGTCACACACAGACGTCTCCACTACATACACGTCACACACAGACGGCTCAGCTACATACATGTCACACACAGACATCTCCGCTACATACACGTCACAAACACACATGGCTCTGCTACATACAGGTCACACGCAGACGGTTCCGCTACATACACGTCACACACAGACGGCTCCGCTACATACAGGTCACACACAGACTGCTCCACTACATACACATCACACACACACGGCGCCGCTACATATACGTCATACAAAGACTGCTCCACTACATACACGTCACACACAGACTGCTCCACTACATACATGTCACACACAGACGGCTCCACTACATACACGTCACACACAGACTGCTCCACTACATACATGTCACACACAGACTGATCCACTACATACACATCACACGGCGCCGCTACACACACGTCACACACAGACTGCTCCACTACATACACGTCACACACAGACAGCTCCACTACATACACGTCACACACAGACTGCTCCACTACATACATGTCACACACAGACTGCTCCACTACATACAAGTCACACACATACGGCTCCGCTACATACACGTCACACACAGACGGCTCTGCTACAAACACGTCACACACAGACGTCTCCACTACATACACGTCACACACAGACTGCTCCACTACATACACGTCACACACAGACTGCTCCACTACATACACATCACACGGCGCCGCTACATACACGTCACACACAGACGTCTCCGCTACATACACGTCACACACAGACGGCTCCGCTACATACAGGTCACACACAGACTGCTACACTACATACACATCACACACAAACGGCGCCGCTACATACACGTCACACACAGACTGCTCCACTACATACACGTCACACACAAACTGCTCCACTACATACACGTCACACACAGACTGCTCCACTACATACATGTCACACACAGACTGCTCAACTACATACACGTCACACACAGACGTCTCCGCTACATACACGTCACACACAGACGGCTCAGCCACATACATGTCACACAGAGACATCTCCGCTACATAAACGTCACACACAAACGACTCCGCTACGTACACGTCACACACACATTGCTCCGCTACATACAGGTCACACGCAGACAGTTCCGCTACACACACGTCACACACAGACGGCTCCGCTACATACAGGTCACACACAGACTGCTACACTACATACACATCACACACAAACGGCGCCGCTACATACACGTCACACACAGACTGCTCCACTACATACACGTCACACACAGACTGCTTCACTACATACACGTCACACACAGACTGCTCCACTACATACACGTCACACACAGACTGCTTCACTACATACACGTCACACACAGACGGCTCAGCTACATACACGTCACACACAGATGTCTCCACTACATACACGTCACATACAGACGGCTCAGCTACATACACGTCACACACAGACGTCTCCACAACATACACGCCACAAACAGACGGCTCAGCTACATACATGTCACACGCAGACGGTTCCGCTACATACACGTCACACACAGACGGCCCCGCTACATACAGGTCACACACAGACTGCTCCACTACATACACATCACACACACACGGCGCCGCTACATACACGTCACACACAGACTGCTCCACTACATACAGGTCACACACAGACTGCTCCACTACATACACATCACACGGCGCCGCTACATACACGTCACACACAGACTGCTCCACTACATACACGTCACACACAGACTGCTCCACTACATACACGTCACTCACAGACGGCTCCACTACATACACGTCACACACAGATGCTCCGCTACATACAGGTCACACAAAGACTGCTCCACTACATACACATCACACGGCGCCGCTACATACACGTCACACACAGACTGCTCCACTACATACAGGTCACACACAGACTGCTCCACTACATACACATCACACGGCGCCGCTACATACACGTCACACACAGACTGCTCCACTACATACACGTCACACACAGACTGCTCCACTACATACAAGTAACTCACAGACGGCTCCGCTACATACACGTCACACACAGACGCTCCGCTACATACACGTCACACACACAACCTCACTACATACACGTCACACACAGACAGCTCTGCTACAAACACGTCACACACAGACGTCTCCACTACATACACGTCACACACAGACGTCTCCGCTACATACACGTCACACACACATGGCTCCGCTACATACACGTCACACACAGACGGCCCCGCTACATACAGGTCACACACAGATGGCCCCGCTACATACAGGTCACACACAGACTGCTCCACTACATACACATCACACACACACGGCGCCGCTACATACACGTCACACACAGACTGCTCCACTACATACAGGTCACACACAGACTGCTCCACTACATACACATCACACGGCGCCGCTACATACACGTCACACACAGACTGCTCCACTACATACACGTCACACACAGACTGCTCCACTACATACATGTCACACACAGACTGCTCCACTACATACACGTCACACACAGACTGCTCCGCTACATACACGTCACACACACAACCTCACTACATACACGTCACACACAGACGGCTCAGCTACATACACGTCACACACAGACTGCTCCACTACATACACGTCACACACAGACGTCTCCGCTACATACACATCACATAAAGATGGCTCAGCCACATACATGTCACACACAGACATCTCCGCTACATACACGTCACACACACATGGCTCCACTACATACAGGTCACACGCAGACAGTTCCGCTACATAAACGTCACACAAAGATGGCTCCACTACATACACTTCACACACAGACATCTCCGCTACATACACGTCACACACAAACGGCGCCGCTACATACACGTCACACACAGACTGCTCCACTACATACACGTCACACACAGACGGCTCCGCTACATACACGTCACACAACCTCACTACATACACGTCACACACAGATGGCTCAGCTACATACACGTCACACACAGACGTCTCCACTACATACACGTCACACACAGACGGCTCAGCTACATACACGTCACACACAGACGTCTCCACAACATACACGCCACAAATAGACGGCTCAGCTACATACATGTCACATGCAGACAGTTCCGCTACATACACATCACACACAGACGGCCCCGCTACATACAGGTCACACACAGACTGCTCCACTACATACACATCATACAGCGCCGCTACATACACGTCACACACAGACTGCTCCACTACATACACTTCACACACAGACGGCTCCACTACATACATGTCACACACAGACGGCTCAGCTACATACACGTCACACACAGACTGCTCCACTACATACACGTCACACACAGATGTCTCCGCTACATACACATCACATAAAGATGGCTCAGCCACATACATGTCACACACAGACATCTCCGCTACATACACGTCACACACACATGGCTCCGCTACATATAGGTCACACGCAGACAGTTCCGCTACATAAACGTCACACAAAGATGGCTCCACTACATACACTTCACAAACAGACATCTCCGCTACATACACGTCACACACAAATGGCGCCGATACATACACGTCACACACAGACTGCTCCACTACATACACGTCACACACAGACGGCTCCGCTACATACACGTCACACAACCTCACTACATACACGTCACACACAGACGGCTCAGCTACATACACGTCACACACAGACGTCTCCACTACATACACGTCACACACAGACGGCTCAGCTACATACACGTCACACACAGACGTCTCCACAACATACACGCCACAAATACACGGCTCAGCTACATACATGTCACATGCAGACAGTTCCGCTACATACACATCACACACAGACGGCCCCGCTACATACAGGTCACACACAGACTGCTCCACTACATACACATCACACGGCGCCGCTACATACACGTCACACACAGACTGCTCCACTACATACACTTCACACACAGACGGCTCCACTACATACATGTCACACACAGACTGCTCCACTACATACACGTCACTAACAGACGGCTCCACTACATATAGGTCACACACAGACTGCTCCACTACATACACATCACACGGCGCCGCTACATACACGTCACACACAGACGTCTCCGCTACATACACGTCACACACAGATGGCTCCGCTACATACACGTCACACACAGACGGCCCCACTACATACAGGTCACACACAGACGGCCCCGCTACATACAGGTCACACACAGACTGCTCCACTACATACACATCACACACACACGGCGCCGCTACATACACGTCACACACAGACTGCTCCACTACATACAGGTCACACACAGACTGCTCCACTACATACACATCACACGGCCCCGCTACATACAGGTCACACACAGACTGCTCCACTACATACACATCACACACACACGGCGCCGCTACATACACGTCACACACAGACTGCTCCACTACATACACGTCACACACAGACTGCTCCACTACATAAATGTCACACACAGACTGCTCCACTACATACACGTCACTCACAGACGGCTCTGCTACATACACGTCACACACAGACGCTCCGCTACATACACGTCACACACACAACCTCACTACATACACGTCACACACAGACGGCTCAGCTACATACACGTCACACACAGACTGCTCCACTACATACACGTCACACACAGATGTCTCCGCTACATACACATCACATAAAGATGGCTCAGCCACATACATGTCACACACAGACATCTCCGCTACATACACGTCACACACACATGGCTCCACTACATACAGGTCACACGCAGACAGTTCTGCTACATAAACGTCACACAAAGATGGCTCCACTACATACACTTCACACACAGACATCTCCGCTACATACACGTCACACACAAACGGCGGCGCTACATACACGTCACACAAAGACTGCTCCACTACATACACGTCACACACAGACGGCTCCGCTACATACACGTCACACAACCTCACTACATACACGTCACACACAGACGGCTCAGCTACATACACGTCACACACAGACGTCTCCACTACATACACGTCACACACAGACGGCTCAGCTACATACACGTCACACACAGACGTCTCCACAACATACACGCCACAAATAGACGGCTCAGCTACATACATGTCACATGCAGACAGTTCCGCTACATACACATCATACACAGACGGCCCCGCTACATACAGGTCACACACAGACTGCTCCACTACATACACATCATACGGCGCCGCTACATACACGTCACACACAGACTGCTCCACTACATACACTTCACACACAGACGGCTCCACTACATACATGTCACACACAGACGGCTCAGCTACATACACGTCACACACAGACTGCTCCACTACATACACGTCACACACAGACGTCTCCGCTACATACACATCACATAAAGATGGCTCAGCCACATACATGTCACACACAGACATCTCCGCTACATACACGTCACACACACATGGCTCCGCTACATACAGGTCACACGCAGACAGTTCCGCTACATAAACGTCACACAAAGATGGCTCCACTACATACACTTCACACACAGACATCTCCGCTACATACACGTCACACACAAACGGCGCCGCTACATACACGTCACACACAGACTGCTCCACTACATAAACGTCACACACAGACGGCTCCGGTACATACACGTCACACAACCTCACTACATACACGTCACACACAGACGGCTCAGCTACATACACGTCACACACAGATGTCTCCACTACATACACGTCACACACAGACGGCTCAGCTACATACACGTCACATACAGACGTCTCCACAACATACACGCCACAAATAGACGGCTCAGCTACATACATGTCACATGCAGACAGTTCCGCTACATACACATCACACACAGACGGAACCGCTACATACAGGTCACACACAGACTGCTCCACTACATACACATCACACGGCGCCGCTACATACACGTCACACACAGACTGCTCCACTACATACACTTCACACACAGACGGCTCCACTACATACATGTCACACACAGACTGCTCCACTACATACACGTCACTCACAGACGGCTCCACTACATATAGGTCACACACAGACTGCTCCACTACATACACATCACACGGCGCCGCTACATACACGTCACACACAGACTGCTCCACTACATACACTTCACACACAGACGGCTCCACTACATACATGTCACACACAGACTGCTCCACTACATACACGTCACTCACAGACGGCTCCACTACATACACGTCACACACAGACTGCTCCACTACATACACGTCACACACAGACTGCTCCACTACATACATGTCACACACAGACTGCTCCACTACATACACGTCACTCACAGACGGCTCCGCTACATACACGTCACACACAGACGCTCCGCTACATACACATCACACACACAACCTCACTACATAGACGTCACACACAGACGGCTCTGCTACAAACACGTCACACACAGACGTCTCCACTACATACACGTCACACACAGACTGCTCCACTACATACACGTCACACACAGACGTCTCCGCTACATACACGTCACACACAGATGGCTCAGCCACATACATGTCACACACAGACATCTCCGCTACATACACATCACACACACATGGCCCCGCTATATACACGTCACACACAGACGGCCCCGCTACATACAGGTCACACACAGACTGCTCCGCTACATACACATCACACACACACGGCGCCGCTACATACACGTCACACACAGACGGCCCCGCTACATACAGGTCACACACAGACTGCTCCACTACATACAGGTCACACACAGACTGCTCCGCTACATACACGTCACACACAAACTGCTCCACTACATACACGTCACACACAGACTGCTACACTACATACACATCACACACAAACGGCGCCGCTACATACACGTCACACACAGACTGCTCCACTACATACACGTCACACACAGACGGCTCCGCTACATACACGTCACACACACAACCTCACTACATACACGTCACACACAGACGGCTCTGCTACAAACACGTCACACACAGACGTCTCCACTACATACACGTCACACACAGACTGCTCCACTACATACACGTCACACACAGACGTCTCCGCTACATACACGTCACACACAGATGGCTCAGCCACATACATGTCACACACAGACATCTCCGCTACATACACGTCACACACATGGCTCCGCTACATACAGGTCACACGCAGACAGTTCCGCTACATAAACGTCACACAAAAACGGCTCCACTACATACACGTCACACACAGACATCTCCGCTACATACACGTCACACACAAAGGGCGCCGCTACATACACGTCACACACAGACTGCTCCACTACATACACGTCACACACAGACGGCTCCGCTACATACACGTCACACACAGACGTCTCCACTACATACACGTCACAAACAGACGGCTCAGCTACAAACATGTCACACGCAGACGGTTCCGCTAAATACACGTCACACACACAACCTCACTACATACACGTCACACACAGACGGCTCAGCTACATACACGTCACACACAGACGTCTCCACTACATACACATCACAAACAGACGGCTCAGCTACATAAATGTCACAAACAGACATCTCCGCTACATACACGTCACACACACACATGGCTCCGCTACATACAGGTCACACGCAGACGGTTCCGCTACATACACGTCACACACAGACGGCTCCGCTACATACTGGTCACACACAGACTGCTCCACTACATACACGTCACACACAGACTGCTCCACTACATACACGTCACGCACAGACTGCTCCACTACATACAGGTCACACACAGACTGCTCCACTACATACACGTCACACACAGACGTCTCCGCTACATACACGTCACACACAGATGGCTCAGCCACATACATGTCACACACAGACATCTCCGCTACATACACGTCACACACAGACGTCTCCACTACATACACGTCACAAACAGACGGCTCAGCTACATACATGTCACACGCAGACGGTTCCGCTAAATGCACGTCACACACACAACCTCACTACATACACGTCACACACAGACGGCTCAGCTACATACACGTCACACACAGACGTCTCCACTACATACACATCACAAACAGACGGCTCAGCTACATAAATGTCACAAACAGACATCTCCGCTACATACACGTCACACACACACATGGCTCCGCTACACACAGGTCACACACAGACGGCTCCGCTACATACTGGTCACACACAGACTGCTCCACTACATACACGTCACACACAGACTGCTCCACTACATACACGTCACGCACAGACTGCTCCACTACATACAGGTCACACACAGACTGCTCCACTACATACACGTCACACACAGACGTCTCCGCTACATACACGTCACACACAGATGGCTCAGCCACATACATGTCACACACAGACATCTCCGCTACATACACGTCACACACATGGCTCCGCTACATACAGGTCACACGCAGACAGTTCCGCTACATAAACGTCACACAAAGACGGCTCCACTACATACACGTCACACACAGACATCTCCGCTACATACACGTCACACACAAAGGGCGCCGCTACATACACGTCACACACAGACTGCTCCACTACATACACGTCACACACAGACGGCTCCACTACATACACGTCACACACAGACGGCTCAGCTACATACACGTCACACACAGACGTCTCCACTACATACACATCACAAACAGACGGCTCAGCTACATAAATGTCACAAACAGACATCTCCGCTACATACACGTCACACACACACATGGCTCCGCTACATACAGGTCACACGCAGACGGTTCCGCTACATACACGTCACACACAGACGGCTCCGCTACATGCTGGTCACACACAGACTGCTCCACTACATACACGTCACACACAGACTGCTCCACTACATACACGTCACGCACAGACTGCTCCACTACATACAGGTCACACACAGACTGCTCCACTACATACACATCACACGGCTCTGCTACATACACGTCACACACAGACGTCTCCACTACATACACGTCACACACAGACTGCTCCACTACATACACGTCACACACAGACGTCTCCGCTACATACACGTTACACACAAACGGCTCCGGTACATACACGTCACACACACATGGCTCCGCTACATACAGGTCACACGCAGACAGTTCCGCTACATAAACGTCACACAAAGACGGCTCCGCTACATACAGGTCACACACAGACTGCTACACTACATACACATCACACACAAACGGCGCCGCTACATACACGTCACACACAGACTGCTCCACTACATACACGTCACACACAGACGGCTCCGCTACATACACGTCACACACACAACCTCACTACATACACGTCACACACAGACGGCTCAGCTACATACACGTCACACACAGATGTCTCCACTACATACACGTCACACACAGACCGCTCAGCTACATACACGTCACACACAGACGTCTCCACTACATACACATCACAAACAGACGGTTCAGCTACATACATGGCACACACAGACATCTCCGCTACATACAGGTCACACGCAGACGGTTCCGCTACATACACTCACCGGCCACTTTATTAGGTACACCTGTCCAACTGCTCGTTAACACTTAATTTCTAATCAGCCAATCGCATGGCGGCAACTCAGTGCATTTAGGCATGTAGACATGGTCAAGACAATCTCCTGCAGTTCAAACCGAGCATCAGTATAGGGAAGAAAGGTGATTTGAGTGCCTTTGAACGTGGCATGGTTGTTGGTGCCAGAAGGGCTGGTCTGAGTATTTCAGAAACTGCTGATCTACTGGGATTTTCACGCACAACCATCTCTAGGGTTTACAGAGAATGGTCCGAAAAAGAAAAAACATCCAGTGAGCGGCAGTTCTGTGGGGGGCGGAAATGCGTTGTTGATGCCAGAGGTCAGAGGAGAATGGCCAGACTGGTTCGAGCTGATAGAAAGGCAACAGTGACTCAAATAGCCACCCGTTACAACCAAGGTAGCCAGAAGAGCATCTCTGAATGCCGCACAGTACGTCCAACTTTGAGGCAGATGGGCTACAGCAGCAGAAGACCACACCGGGTGCCACTCCTTTCAGCTAAGAACAGGAAACTGAGGCTACAATTTGCACAAGCTCATCGAAATTGGACAATTGAAGATTGGAAAAACGTTGCCTGGTCTGATGAGTCTCGATTTCTGCTGCGACATTCGGATGGTAGGGTCAGAATTTGGCGTCAACAACATGAAAGCATGGATCCATCCTGCCTTGTATCGGTAACGGTTCAGGCTGGTGGTGTTGGTGTCATGGTGTGGGGAATATTTTCTTGGCACTCTTTGGGCCCCTTGGTACCAATTGAGCATCGTTGCAACGCCAAAGCCTACCTGAGTATTGTTGCTGACCATGTCCATCCCTTTATGACCACAATGTACCCAACATCTGATGGCTACTTTCAGCAGGATAATGCAATGCCATGTCATAAAGCTGGAATCATCTCAGACTGGTTTCTTGAACATGACAATGAGTTCACTGTACTCCAATGGCCTCCACAGTCACCAGATCTCAATCCAATAGAGGAGCATCTTTGGGATGTGGTGGAACGGGAGATTCGCATCATGGATGTGCAGCCGACAAATCTGCGACTGCAACTGTGTGATGCCATCATGTCAATATGGAGCAAAATCTCTGAGGAATGCTTCCAGCACCTTGTTGTATCTATGCCATGAAGAATTGAGGCAGTTCTGAAGGCAAAAGGGGGTCCAACCCGTTACTAGCATGGTGTACCTAATAAAGTGGCCGGTGAGTGTACACGTCACACACAGACGACTCCGCTACATAAAGGTCACACACAGACTGCTCCACTACATACACATCACACACACACGGCACCGCTACATACACGTCACACACAGACTGCTCCACTACATACATGTCACACACAGACTGCTCCACTACATACACGTCACTCACAGACGGCTCTGCTACATACACGTCACACACAGACGCTCCGATACATACACGTCACACACACAAACTCACTACATACACGTCACACACAGACGGCTCTGCTACAAACACGTCACACAGGCGTCTCCACTACATACACGTCACACACAGACTGCTCCACTACATACAGGTCACACACAGACTGCTCCACTACATACACATCACACGGCGCCGCTACATACACGTCACACACAGACGTCTCCACTACATACACGTCACACACAGACTGCTCCACTACATACACGTCACACACAGACGTCTCCGCTACATACACGTTACACACAAACGGCTCCGGTACATACACGTCACACACACATGGCTCCGCTACATACAGGTCACACGCAGACAGTTCCGCTACATAAACGTCACACAAAGACGGCTCCGCTACATACAGGTCACACACAGACTGCTACACTACATACACATCACACAGAAAGGGCGCCGCTACATACACGTCACACACAGACTGCTCCACTACATACACGTCACACACAGACGGCTCCGCTACATACACATGACACACACAACCTCACTACATACACGTCACACACAGACGGCTAAGCTACATACACGTCACACACAGATGTCTCCACTACATACACGTCACACACAGACTGCTCAGCTACATACACGTCACACACAGACATCTCCGCTACATACACGTCACACACACACATGGCTCCGCTACATACAGGTCACACGCAGACGGTTCCGCTACATACACGTCACACACAGACGACTCCGCTACATACAGGTCACACACAGACTGCTCCACTACATACACATCACACACACACGGCACCGCTACATACACGTCACACACAGACTGCTCCACTACATACATGTCACACACAGACTGCTCCACTACATACACGTCACTCACAGACGGCTCTGCTACATACACGTCACACACAGACGCTCCGCTACATACACGTCACACACACAAACTCACTACATACACGTCACACACAGACGGCTCTGCTACAAACACGTCACACACAGGCGTCTCCACTACATACACGTCACACACAGACTGCTCCACTACATACACGTCACACACAGATGTCTCCGCTACATACACGTCACACACAGATGGCTCAGCCACATACATGTCACACACAGACATCTCCGCTACATACACGTCACACACATGGCTCCGCTACATACAGGTCACACGCAGACAGTTCCGCTACATAAACGTCACACAAAGACATCTCCGCTACATACACGTCACACACAAACGTCGCCGCTACATACACGTCACACACAGACTGCTCCACTACATACAAGTCACACACAGACGGCTCCGCTACATACACGTCACACACACAACCTCACTACATACACGTCACACACAGACGGCTCAGCTACATACACGTCACACACAGACGTCTCCACTACATACACGTCACAAACAGACGGCTCAGCTACATACACGTCACACACAGACGTCTCCACAACATACACGCCACAAACAGACGGCTCAGCTACATACATGTCACACGCAGACGGTTCCGCTACATACACGTCACACACACAACCTCACTACATACACGTCACACACAGACGGCTCAGCTACATACACGTCACACACAGACGTCTCCACAACATACACGCCACAAACAGACGGCTCAGCTACATACATGTCACACGCAGACGGTTCCGATACATACACGTCACACACACAACCTCACTACATACACGTCACAAACAGACGGCTCAGCTACATAAATGTCACAAACAGACATCTCCGCTACATACACGTCACACACACACATGGCTCCGCTACATACAGGTCACACGCAGACGGTTCCGCTACATACACGTCACACACAGACGGCTCCGCTACATACTGGTCACACACAGACTGCTCCACTACATACACGTCACACACAGACTGCTCCACTACATACACGTCACACACAGACGTCTCCGCTACATACACGTCACACACAGATGGCTCAGCCACATACATGTCACACACAGGCATCTCCGCTACATACACGTCACACACATGGCTCCGCTACATACAGGTCACACGCAGACAGTTCCGCTACATAAACGTCACACAAAGACGGCTCCACTACATACACGTCACACACAGACATCTCCGCTACATACACGTCACACACAGACGGCTCCGCTACATACACGTCACACACACAACCTCACTACATACACGTCACACACAGACGGCTCAGCTACATACAAGTCACACACAGACGTCTCCACTACATACACGTCACAAACAGACGGCTCAGCTACATACACGTCACACACAGACGTCTCCACAACATACACGCCACAAACAGACGGCTCAGCTACATACATGTCACACGCAGACGGTTCCGCTACATACACGTCACACACACAACCTCACTACATACACGTCACACACAGACGGCTCAGCTACATACACGTCACACACAGACGTCTCCACAACATACACGCCACAAACAGACGGCTCAGCTACATACATGTCACACGCAGACGGTTCCGCTACATACACGTCACACACACAACCTCACTACATACACGTCACAAACAGACGGCTCAGCTACATAAATGTCACAAACAGACATCTCCGCTACATACACGTCACACACACACATGGCTCCGCTACATACAGGTCACACGCAGACGGTTCCGCTACATACACGTCACACACAGACGGCTCCACTACATACTGGTCACACACAGACTGCTCCACTACATACACGTCACACAAAGACTGCTCCACTACATACACGTCACGCACAGACTGCTCCACTACATACACATCACACACAGACTGCTCCACTACATACAGGTCACACACAGACTGCTCCACTACATACACATCACACGGCTCTGCTACATACACGTCACACACAGACGTCTCCACTACATACACGTCACACACAGACTGCTCCACTACATACACGTCACACACAGACGTCTCCGCTACATACACGTCACACACAAACGGCTCCGGTACATACATGTCACACACACATGGCTCCGCTACATACAGGTCACACACAGACTGCTCCACTACATACACATCACACACAAATGGCGCCGCTACATACACGTCACACACAGACTGCTCCACTACATACACGTCACATACAGACTGCTCCACTACATACACGTCACACACAGACGGCTCCGCTACATACACGTCACACACACAACCTCACTACATACACGTCACACACAGACGGCTCAGCTACATACACGTCACACACAGACGTCTCCACAACATACACGCCACAAACAGACGGCTCAGCTACATACATGTCACACGCAGACGGTTCCGCTACATACACGTCACACACACAACCTCACTACATACACGTCACAAACAGACGGCTCAGCTACATAAATGTCACAAACAAACATCTCCGCTACATACACGTCACACACACACATGGCTCCGCTACATACAGGTCACACGCAGACGGTTCCGCTACATACACGTCACACACAGACGGCTCCGCTACATACTGGTCACACACAGACTGCTCCACTACATACATGTCACACAAAGACTGCTCCACTACATACACGTCACGCACAGACTGCTCCACTACATATACATCACACACAGACTGCTCCACTACATACAGGTCACACACAGACTGCTCCACTACATACACATCACACGGCTCTGCTACATACACGTCACACACAGACGTCTCCACTACATACACGTCACACACAGACTGCTCCACTACATACACGTCACACACAGACGTCTCCGCTACATACACGTCACACACAAACGGCTCCGGTACATACACGTCACACACACATGGCTCCGCTACATACAGGTCACACACAGACTGCTCCACTACATACACATCACACACAAATGGCGCCGCTACATACACGTCACACACAGACTGCTCCACTACATACACGTCACACACAGACTGCTCCACTACATACACGTCACACACAGACGGCTCCGCTACATACACGTCACACACACAACCTCACTACATACACTTCACACACAGACGGCTCAGCTACATACACGTCACACACAGATGTCTCCACTACATACACGTCACACACAGACGGTTCAGCTACATACACGTCACACACAGACGTCTCCACTACATACACGTCACAAACAGACGGCTCAGCTACATACATGGAACACACAGACATCTCCGCTACATACACGTCACACACACACATGGCTTCGCTACATACAGGTTACACGCAGACGGTTCCGCTACATACACGTCACACACAGACGACTCCGCTACATACAGGTCACACACAGACTGCTCCACTACATACACATCACACACACACGGCACCGCTACATACACGTCACACACAGACTGCTCCACTACATACACGTCACACACAGACTGCTCCACTACATACACGTCACACACAGACTGCTCCACTACATACACGTCACACACAGACTGCTCCACTACATACAGGTCACACACAGACTGCTCCACTACATACACATTACACGGCGCCGCTACATACACGTCAAACACAGACTGCTCCACTACATACACGTCACACACAGACTGCTCCACTACATACACGTCACACACAGACTGCTCCACTACATACACGTCACACACAGACTGCTCCACTACATACACGTCACACACAGACTGCTCCACTACATACACGTCACACACAGACTGCTCCACTACATACACGTCACACACAGACTGCTCCACTACATACACGTCACACACAGACTGCTCCACTACATACACGTCACACACAGACGGCTCCGCTACATACACGTCACACACACAACCTCACTACATACACGTCACACACAGACGGCTCTGCTACATACACGTCACACACAGACGTCTCCACTACATACACGTCACACACAGACTGCTCCACTACATACACTTCACACACAGATGTCTCCGCTACATACACGTCACACACAGACGTCTCCGCTACATACACATCACACACAGACGGCTCACCTACATACACGTCACACACAGACATCTCCGCTACATACACGACACACACAAACGGCTCCGCTACATACACGTCACACACAAATGGCTCCGCTACATACAGGTCACAAGCAGACGGTTCCGCTACATACACGTCACACACAGAGGGCTCCGCTACATACAGGTCACATACAGACTGCTCCACTACATACACATCACACACACACGGCACCGCTACATACACGTCACACACAGACTGCTCCACTACATACACGTCACACACAGAGTGCTCCACTACATACAGGTCACACACAGACGGCTCCGCTACATACACGTCACACACACAACATCACTACATACACGTCACACACAGACGGCTCTGCTACAAACACGTCACACACAGACTTCTCCACTACATACACGTCACACACAGACTGCTCCACTACATACACGTCACACACAGACTGCTCCAGTACATACACGTCACACACAGACTGCTCCACTACATACACGTCACACACAGACTGCTCCACTACATACACGTCACACACAGCACACAGACGGCTCCGCTACATACACGTCACACACACAACCTCACTACATACACGGCACACAGACGTTTCCACTACATACACGTCACACACAGACGGCTCAGCTACATACACGTCACAAACAGATGTCTCCACTACATACACGTCACACACAGATGGCTCTGCTACATATACGTCACACAAAGTGGCATAACTACCGGGGTAGCGTCTGACACCGGGCCCGGGCTGCATTTTTATTTTTTCTTAATAGACCGTTACCAGGTGCAGTAACTCCAGCCAGTTATGGGCCCTATTTTCTTACCGATCCTGGCAGGGGCTGGGATCAGTAAGTGACGCCACAGGCCCCACAAACACTATTATTATACTCGGGGGGTCTTCTCAGACCCCTGAGTATAATGATCGGAGTCCCGGGAAAGGTTAGAGTACATAAAAAACACAGTTACTTACCTCTCCACGCTCCATACAGGTATAGGGCATAGTTGTGTGACGTCACTTGACAGGGACCTTTGTCCTGTGTCATGTGACGTCCGGACGTAATTGAAGATGGGCGACACCACCGAGGACTGCAGCAGAGCCAAACATCGCTAAGTGACAGTGTTCTTTACGTTTGTATCCCCCCTCGTTCTCCGATTATTATATTCTGGGGTTTCAAAAGACCACAGAGAATAATAATTGTTCATGGATGTCCACAGTGGGGCATAATATTGTGGGCAGGGGCCACTATGGGGCATAATACTGTGTGCAGGGGCCAATATGGGACATAATACTGTGTGTGCAGGGGCCACTATGGGACATATTACTTTGTACAGGGGCCAATATGGGACATAATACTGTGTACAGGGGTCACTATGGGACATAATATTGTGTGCAGGGGTCACTATGGGACATAATACTGTATGCAGGGGCCACAATGGGACATAATACTGCGTGCAGGGGTCACTATAGGGCATAATACTGTGTGTAGGGGCCACTATGGGGTATAATACTGTGTGCAGGGTACACTATGGGGGATAATACTGTGTGCATGGGTCACTATGGGGGATAATACTGTGTGCAGCGGCCACTATGGGACATAATACTGTGTGCAGGGACCACTATGGGACATAACACTGTGTGCAGGGGTCACTATGGGACATAATACTGTGTGCAGGGGCCGCTATGGGGGATAATACTGTGTGCAGGGGTCACTATAGGACATAATACTGTGTGCTGGAGCCACTATGGGACATAACACTGTGTGCAGGGACCACTATGGGGCATAATACTGTGTGCAGGGGCCAATATGGGACATAATACTGTGTGTGCAGGGGCCACTATGGGACATATTACTTTGTACAGGGGCCACTATGGGACATAATACTGTGTACAAGGGTCACTATGGGACATAATATTGTGTGCAGGGGTCACTATGGGACATAATACTGTGTGCAGGGGCCTCAATGGGACATAATACTGTGTGCAGGGGCCACTATGGGGCATAATACTGTGTGTTGGGGCCACTATGGGGCATAATACTGTGTGCATGGGTCACTATGGGGGATAATACTGTGTACACGGGCCACTATGGGGCATAATACTGTGTGCAGGGGCCACTATGGGGGATAATACTGTGTGCAGGGGCCACTATGGGACATAATACTGTGTGCAGGGGCCACTATGGGACATAATACTGTGTGCAGGGACCACTATGGGGCATAATACTGTGTGTAGGGGCCACTATGGGGCATAATACTGTGTGCATGGGTCACTATGGGGGATAATACTGTGTACACGGGCCACTATGGGACATAATACTGTGTGCAGGGTCCACTATGGGACATAATACTTTATGTGCAGGGGCCACTATGGGACATAATACTGTGTACAGGGGCCACTATGGGGGATAATACTGTGTACAGGGGCCACTATGGGACATAATACTGTGTGCAGGGGCCACTATGGGACATAATACTGTGTGCTGGGGCCACTATGGGGGATAATACTGTGTACAGGGGCCACTATGGGACATAATACTGTGTGCAGGGGTCACTATGGGACATAATACTGTGTGCAGGGGCCACTATGGGACATAATACTGTGTGCAGGGGCCACTATGGGACATAATACTGTGTACAGGGGCCACTATGGGGCATAATACTGTGTGCAGGGGTCACTATGGGACATAATACTGTGTGCAGGGGCCACTATGGGGGATAATACTGTGTGCAGGGGTCACTATGGGACATAATACTGTGTGCAGGGGTCACTATGGGACATAATACTGTGTACAGGGGCCACTATGGGGGATAATACTGTGTACAGGGGCCACTATGGGACATAATACTGTGTGCAGGGGTCACTATGGGACATAATACTGTGTGCAGGGGCCACTATGGGACATAATACTGTGTGCAGGGGCCACTATGGGACATAATACTGTGTACAGGGGCCACTATGGGGCATAATACTGTGTGCAGGGGTCACTATGGGACATAATACTGTGTGCAGGGGCCACTATGGGGGATAATACTGTCTGCAGGAGCCACTATGGGACATAATACTGTGTGCAGGGGTCACTATGGGACATAATACTGTGTGCAGGGGTCACTATGGGACATAATACTGTGTGCAGGGGCCACTATGGGACATAATACTGTGTGCAGGGGCCACTATGGGGCATAATACTGTGTGTAGGGGCCACTATGGGACATAATACTGTGTGCAGGGGCCACTATGGGGTATAATACTGTGTGCAGGGGCCACTATGGGACATAATACTGTGTGCAGGGGCCACTATGGGGGATAATACTGTGTGCAGGGGTCACTATGGGGATAATACTGTGTGCAGGGGCCACTATGGGGGATAATACTGTGTGCAGGGGCTACTATGGGACATAATACTGTGTGCAGGGGCCACTATGGGGGATAATACTGTGTGGAGGGGCCACTATGGGACATAATACTGTGTGGAGGGGCCACTATGGGACATAATACTGTGTGCAGGGGTCACTATGGGACATAATACTGTGTGCAGGGGCCACTATGGGACATAATACTGTGTGCAGGGGCCACTATGGGACATAATACTGTGTGCAGGGGCCACTATGGAGGATAATACTGTGTACAGGGGTCACACACTGATGGCTCCGCTATATACATGTGACTGTGACGTCATTAAAGGTCCTTTAACTTACTAGTATATTCAGTAATAACAGCAGGACCTGATCATGTGACTTGTTGACTCCTCCCACATGTGACATCATCACAGGTCCTGTAACCTCGGTTACTATACAGCGGTCGGCGCCAGTCCCGGCAGGATTATTATTAACCCCTTTACCCCCGGACAGTTCTGGACCATAAAGGCCTTGTGCGCATGTGCAGGTAATTCCTAGTGATGTCTCCTCTGCAGCCCCTCAGTATCACATGGCTCAGGTATATTCTAGTGTATGGGGAGGGGGCGCAGAGACCCCAATACAGAGCTCCATAGACTGTATACAGCTACCGGTACATACTCTATATATATATATATACAGCTACCGGTACATACACTATATATATACAGCTACCGGTACATACACTATATATATATATACAGCTACCGGTACATACACTATATATATACAGCTACCGGTACATGCACTCCGTGCAGTCCGTGGAGTCTCATCTTCCTCTGGTTTGGTGACAGCTGGACACGTATTGGGCAGCGATCTCCACAGTGGCCTCTTCTTCTCCCAGTAGGATGTAGAGTTTCCTCTTCTCGTCTGCAGATATGAAGTCTGGGATGTGGGCAGAGAGTCTTTGGTAGTAGACGGCCCTCACAGCTGAGTATTTGGTGCAGTGTAGCAGGAAGTGGGTCTGGTCTTCTAGGCCCCCCTGGTCACAGTGCTGGCACAGTCTCTTCTCCCGTGGCTTGTACGTCTGCCTGTATCGCCCCGTCTCTATCTCTAGGTTGTGGGCGCTCAGTCTGTACCGGCTCAGGGTCTGTCTGTGCTTGGGGTGGCGTATTCTCTCCAGGTAGGTGGCCATGGTGTAGTCCCTTTGTAGGGATTTGTACACGGTGAGTTTCTTGGAGTTATTTATTTCGTTTCTCCATTCTTCAATGTACCGCTCTCTGTTTGCCTCTGTGGTCGCCTTTATTTTGGCCTTGGTTATCATCTGTTGGTGTTTTTGGTTTGGCGGTTGGCTGTTTGGTTGGTGGGTGTCTGGTTTGCTCTGGTGGCTTAGCCATGCTTGATGGTGGTAGGAGACGGGCTTGCTCCCCTGGATGTGTGCCTGGAAAGCTAGCACCCTCTTCTGTATGGTGAGCCATAGGGGGAGTCTGCCTAGCTCTGCCCTGCAGGCCATGTTGGAGGTGTTGCGATGGACATGGAGCAGGTATTTGCAAAACTCCAGGTGTAAGTTCTCTGTTGGGCTGGAATCCCACTTTGACTGGTCTGGGTAGGTGGCTGGGCCCCAAACCTTGCTGCCATAGAAAAGGGTCGGAGTGATGACTGCGTCAAGTATCTTCAGCCAGATCCTCACCGGTGTTTTGAGGTGGTATAGTTGTCTTCTGATGGCGTAGAAGGTTCTGCAGGCTTTTGCTTTCAGGGTTTCTATTGCTGCTTTGAAGCTTCCTGATTGGCTGAGCTCCAGCCCCAGGTAGGTGTAGCTGTTGGTTTTCTCCAGTGTGGAGCCGTTCAGTGTGAATTGTGGGGTGGTGGAGGCTTTATTGTGGCCCTTCTTCTGAAATACCATGACTTTGGTCTTCTTCTGGTTGATGGGTAGGGCCCATGTGGTGCTGAATTTTTCCAGCACTGACAGGCTTTCTTGGAGGTCTTTCTCGGTGGGGGCCAGGAGTAGGAGGACGTCGGCGTATAGCAGGAACTTCACCTCCCGGTCGTTCAGGGTGAGGCCTGGGGTTGGTGAGGCTTCCAGGGCTGTAGCCAGTTCATTGATATAGATGTTGAAGAGCGTTGAGCTCAAGCTACAGCCTTGTCTGACCCCTCGGGCCTGTTGGAAGTATGCTGTCCTTTTCCCATTCACCTTCACACTGCACTGGTTTCCGGTGTAGGAGCTCTTGATGACGTTGTACGTTCTTCCTCCTATTCCACTCTCTAGGAGTTTTAGGAGTAGGCCTGGGTGCCATACTGAGTCGAACGCCTTCTTAACCCCTTCCTACTGCCGTTTATATTGGATGACAGTATACAGGTTTCTTCTCACCCAATGGCACAGGTACAATAAGTGAGTGAAGAAAAACATTTGTATACATCAGTTTCTTTAAAGTGTACGCGGAGGGTAGATACATATGGCGTTTATCCATACCTCCCAACATGTGAAAAGTAGAAAGAGGGACAAACTGTGCGGTGCCCACTTTTATGTTGACTCCGCCTATTCTCATTTATTTTTCATGTATAATCAGTATAATCCTCCTACAGTCACCTGTAAATTATGTCCCCCCCTCCATCTGTCCCCAGTTTCATGTCCCCCCTCCATCTCTGTCCCCAGTTTCATATCTCCCCAGTTTCATGCCATTCTCCCCCTTTCATCTTCCCACAGTTTCATGTCCCCCCGTCTCTGCCCCAGTGTCATGCCGTTCTCCCCCCCTTCATTTGCCCCAGTGTCATGCCTTTCTCCCCCCCTTCATTTGCCCCGTGTCATGCTGTTCTCCCCCCCTCATCTGCTCCAGTGTCATGCGGTTCTCCCCCCCTTCATCTGCCCCAGTGTTATGCCGTTCTCCCCCCTTCATCTGCCCCAGTGTCATGCCATTCTCCCCCCCTTCATCTGCCCCAGTGTCATGCCGTTCTCCCCCCTTCATCTGCCCCAGTGTCATGCCGTTCTCCCCCCTTCATCTGCCCCAGTGTCATGCCATTCTCCCCCTCTTCATCTGCTCCAGTGTCATGCCGTTCTCCCCCCCTTCATCTGCCCCAGTGTTATGCCGTTCTCCCCCCCTTCATCTGCCCCAGTGTCATGCCGT
This sequence comes from Leptodactylus fuscus, assembly GCF_031893055.1. Classification (NCBI taxonomy): domain Eukaryota; kingdom Metazoa; phylum Chordata; class Amphibia; order Anura; family Leptodactylidae; genus Leptodactylus; species Leptodactylus fuscus. The sequence goes on along the minus strand of NC_134265.1, from coordinate 5,543,268 downwards.
TCCTCCCCCTTTATCTGCCCCAGTGTTATGCCGTTCTCCCCCCTTCATCTGCCCCAGTGTCATGCCATTCTCCCCCCCTTCATCTGCCCCAGTGTCATGCTGTTCTCCCCCCCTTCATTTGCCCCAGTGTCTTGCTGTTCTCCCCCCCTTCATCTGCCCCAGTGTCATGCCGTTCTCCCCCCCTTCATCTGCCCCAGTGTCATGCCATTCTCCCCCCCTTCATCTGCCCCAGTGTCATGCCATTCTCCCCCCCTTTATCTGCCCCAGTGTCATGCCGTTCTCCCCCCCTTCATCTGCCCCAGTGTCATGCCTTCCCCCCCCTTCATCTGCCTCAGTGTCATGCCATTCTCCCCCCCCCCTTCATTTGCCCCAGTGTCATGCTGTTCTCCTCCCCTTCATCTGCCCCAGTGTCATGCCGTTCTCCCCCCCTTCATCTGCCCCAGTGTCATGCGGTTCTCCTCCCCCCCCTTCATCTGCCTCAGTGTCATGCCGTACTCCCCCCCTTCATCTGCTCCAGTGTCATGCCGTTCTCCCCCCCCTTCATCTGCCCCAGTGTCATGCTGTTCTCCTCCCCTTCATCTGCCCCAGTGTCATGCCGTTCTCCCACCCTTCATCTGCTCCAGTGTCATGCCGTTCTCCCCCCCCTTCATCTGCCCCAGTGTTATGCCGTTCTCCCTCCCTTCATCTGCCCCAGTGTTATGCCGTTCTCCCCCCTTCATCTGCCCCAGTGTCATGCCGCTCTCCCCCCCTTCATCTGCCCCAGTGTTATGCCGTTCTCTACGGAGGGGCACAGTTGACTATATTGGGCCAGGCCATGGAGACAGCGCGCTTCACTTTACCTATTGGAGGGCACCGCTCCTTATGTCTGTGCGACCTGCGCTGATTCCGGTGTCCGCCTGTGTCCTCCTGCCACATCGCTTGTATGTGATGTAAGGAGGATACAGAAGGCACCGCTCCCGATGTCTGTGCGACCTGCTCTGCCTCTGATGTCTGCCTGTCACATCGCATGTATGTGATGTAAGAGCGCAGGTCGCACAGACATCGGGAGCAGTGCCCTCCAATAGGTAAAGTGAAGTGCGCTCCATGGCCTGGCTCGATCTCACCAGGAGCTTCATTATAAATGCACGTCTACTGGCGTTGTTGGAGGGCCGGACAGAAGTGCTTGTCAGCCGCATTCGGCCCGCCGGCCCCAGTTTGAGGACCCCTGGTCTATATATTCAGCTTATTGGTGTCCGTAGGATGCCGATGAGTTGAAATCGGGACATACTTCCCGCCGACCGGGACAGGACACCGAAATCATGAGTGTCTGACGAAAATCGGGACGGTTGGGAGGTATGCTAGGAAGCTTTTTTTTCCCGATGCCAAAATAAGCCGCACGTTATTTACATGTGAAGTAAAGAGCTTTAGAGCTTCTCCTTCTGTGCCCCTGTAGGAGTGTTTTCTCCTCCCCCCACTGAGCCAGGAGAAGGAACTGACCACGTGACGTATGACCCCTCCTCCTCTACAGTCCAGCACAGAGCAGAGCAGCATTACCTGGCAACGTCTCCTGTAAGTAGTAACATGTCTGTGTGGGGTGAAGGAATCCTCCGGGGTCTCCACAAACCTGCAATCTGTGCACTAGAGGGGGAGATGGCGGACAGGGTGGGATGTTTATTTGGAAATGTATTTTGCTGAAGTTTGGGAGAAATTGTAAAGATAAGTTACAGGGGAAGGTAGTGGCTGAAGGGTGGTGGGGTTTTGTTTAAATTAAAAAGTATGGGACTACATTGTAGGGGCGGCTTTATTCATGGGACTACATTGTAGGGACGGCTTTATTCATGGGACTGCATTGTAGGGGCAGCTTATAATGGGGTCTGTGCGGAGTCTGCACGAATTATGTGGAGAGAAAAGAACTTCAAGCAGCGTTTTCCTCTCCGCATGATTTGTGTGACAAACACACAGGCCCCATTACAGTCTACACACACGGCTCCGCTACATACACGTCACACACAGACTGCTCCACTACATACACGTCACACACAGACTGCTCCACTACATACACGTCACACACAGATGGCTCCGCTACATACACGTCACACACACAACTCCACTACATACACGTCACACACAGACGGCTCCGCTATATACACGTCACACACAGACAGTTCCGCTACATACACGTAATATAATAATAATAATACATTTTATTTATATAGCGCCAACATATTCCGCAGCACTGTACAATTTGTAGGGTTCAGATACAGACTGATACATAACAAAGAACTTAATTTCACACAATGGGACTGAGGGCCCTGCTCAAGAGAGCTTACAATCTATGAGGTAGAAGGGGTGACACAAGAGGTAGCAGGGGTGGCATTGCTTATACAGTATTCAGACAATTCTGTAATAGAGGTTACTGTCAATACACAAATAATACTGTATGAGCCGTCACTAGTGGTGACCTTTAACATGTGGATGGAGATTAAACAAATAAGTTAGGCTGGAAAGGCATCATATTAAGTGGGGTAATGTGGGAGCGGGGACAGAGCAGGGTTAAAATGTAGGGATTCTAATTGTAGTACGGAGGGGTTGACATTAGGAATTGTGATAGGCTTGTCTGAAGAGATGTGTCTTTAGTTTGCGCTTGAAGCTGTAGAAATTGGGAGTTAATCTGATTGTCTGGGGTAGAGCATTCCAGAGAAGTGGTGCAACTCGGGAGAAGTCTTGTATACGAGTGTGGGAGGTTCTGATGATAGAAGATGTAAGTGTTAGGTCATTGAGTGAGCGGAGAACACGGGTTGGGCGGTAGACAGAGATGAGGGAGGAGATGTAGGGAGGTGCGGCATTATGGAGAGCCTTGTGGGTGAGAGTAATAACTTTATATTTTATTCTATAATGAATAGGCAGCCAATGTAGCGACTGGCACAGACCAGAGGCATCGCTGTAGCGTCTAGCCTGGTAGATGAGCCTGGCCGCTGCATTCAGAATAGTTTGTACACGTCACACACAGATGGCTCCGCTACATAAAGGTCACACGCAGACGGCTCCGCTACATACACGTCACACACAGACGGCTCCGCTACATACACGTCACACACAGATGGCTCCGCTACATACACATTACACACAGATGGCTCCGCGACATACACGTCACACACAGACGGCTCAGCTACATACACATTACACACAGATGGCTCCGCGACATACACGTCACACACAGACGGCTCCGCTACATACAAGTCACCCGCAGACGGCTCCGCTACATACACGTAACACAAAGTGGCATAACTACCGGGGTAGTGGCTGCCACCGGGCCTGGGACATTAGGGGCCCAGTGACAGCCGCTACCGCTGCATTTTTTTTTTTTTTTTCTTAATAGGCCGTCACCAGCTGGAGTAACTCCAGCCGGTCATGGGCCCTATTTTCTTACCGATCCTGGCAGGGGCTGGGATTGGTAAGTGACGCCACAGGCCCCACAAACACTATTATTATACTCTGGGGGTCTTCTCAGACCCCTGAGTATAATGATCAGAGTCCCGGGAAAGGTTAGAGTACATAAAAAACACAGTTACTTACCTCTCCACGCTCCATACAGGTATAGGGCATAGTTGTGTGACGTCACTTGACAGGGACCTGCGTCCCGTGTCATGTGACGTCCGGACGTCGTTGAAGATGACCGACACCACCAAGGACTGCCAGACATTGCTAAGTGACAGTGTTGATATGTTTGTATCCCCTCTCGTTCTCCGATTATTATACTCTGGGGTTTGAAATGACCCCAGAGAATAATAATTGTTCATGGATGTCCACAGTGGGGCATAATATTGTGTGCAGGGGCCACAATGGGACATAATACTGTGTGCAGGGGCCACTATGGGACATAATACTGTGTGCAGGGACCACTATTGGGAATAATACTGTGTGCAGGGACCACTATGGGACATAATACTGTGTGCAGGGGCCACTATGGGGAATAATACTGTGTGCATGGGTCACTATGGTGGATAATACTGTGTGCAGGGGCCACTATGGGAAATAATACTGTGTGCAGGGGCCACTATGGGACATAATACTGTGTGCAGGGGCCACTATGGGACATAATACTGTGTGTGCAGGGGTCACTTTGGGACATAATACTGTGTGCAGGGGCTACTATAAGACATAATACTGTGTACAGGGGCCACGATGGGGGATAATACTGTGTGCAGGGGCCACTATGGGACATAATACTGTGTGCAGGGGTCACTATGGGACATAATACTGTGTACAGGGGTCACTATGGGACATAATACTGTGTACAGGGGTCACTATGGGACATAATACTGTGTGCAGGGGCCACTATGGGACATAATACTGTGTGTGCAGGGGTCACTTTGGGACATAATACTGTGTGCAGGGGCTACTATAAGACATAAAACTGTGTACAGGGGCCACGATGGGGGATAATACTGTGTACAGGGGCCACTATGGGACATAATACTGTGTGCGGGGGTCACTATGGGACATAATACTGTGTGCGGGGGCCACTATGGGACATAATACTGTGTGCAGGGGCCACTATGGGACATAATACTGTGTGCAGGGGTCACTATGGGACATAATACTGTGTGCAGGGGTCACTATGGGACATAATACTGTGTGCGGGGGCCACTATGGGGCATAATACTGTGTGCAGGGGCCACTATGGGACATAATACTGTGTGTAGGGGTCACTATGGGGCATAATACTGTGTGCAGGGGCCACTATGGGACATAATACTGTGTGTAGGGGTCACTATGGAGGATAATACTGTGTGCAGGGGCCACTATGGGGGATAATACTGTGTGCAGGGGTCACTATGGGGGATAATACTGTGTGCAGGGGCCACTATGGGACATAATACTGTGTGTGCAGGGGCTACTATGGGACATAATGCTGTGTGTGCAGGGGTCACTTTGGGACATAATACTGTGTGCAGGAGCCACTATGGGGGATAATACTGTGTGCAGGGGCCACTATGGGACATAATACTGTGTGCAGGGGTCACTATGGGACATAATACTGTGTGCAGGGGTCACTATGGGGGATAATACTGTGTGCAGGGGTCACTATGGGGGATAATACTGTGTGCAGGGGTCACTATGGGAGATAATACTGTGTGCAGGGGCCACTATGGGGGATAATACTGTGTGCAGGGGTCACTATGGGTGATAATACTGTGTGCAGGAGCCACTATGGGTGATAATACTGTGTACAGGGGCCACTATGGGACATAATACTGTGTACAGGGGTCACTATGGGGGATAATACTGTGTGCAGGGGCCACTATGGGACATAATACTGTGTGCAAGGGCCACTATGGGACATAATACTGTGTGCAGGGGCCGCTATGGGACATAATACTGTGTGCAAGGGCCACTATGGGACATAATACTGTGTGCAGGGGTCACTATGGAGGATAATACTGTGTGCAAGGGCCACTATGGGACATAATACTGTGTGCAGGGGTCACTATGGAGGATAATACTGTGTGCAGGGGCCGCTATGGGGGATAATACTGTGTGCAGGGGCCGCTATGGGGGATAATACTGTGTGCAGGGGCCACTATGGGACATAATACTGTGTGCAGGGGCCACTATGGGACATAATACTGTGTACAGGGGCCACTATGGGGGATAATACTGTGTGCAGGGGCCACTATGGGACATAATACTGTGTGCAGGGGCCACTATGGGACATAATACTGTGTACAGGGGTCACTATGGGGGATAATACTGTGTGCAGGGGCCGCTATGGGACATAATACTGTGTGCTAGGGCCACTATGGGACATAATACTGTGTGCAGGGGCCACTATGGGACATAATACTGTGTGCAGGGGTCACTATGGGACATAATACTGTGTGCAGGGACCACTATGGGGGATAATACTGTGTGCAGGGGCCACTATGGGACATAATACTGTGTGCAGGGGCCACTATGGGGCATAATACTGTGTGCAGGGGCCACTATGGGACATAATACTGTGTGCAGGGGTCACTATGGGGGATAATACTGTGTGCAGGGGCCACTATGGGACATAATACTGTGTGCAGGGGCCACTATGGGGGATAATACTGTGTGCAGGGGCCACTATGGGGCATAATACTGTGTGCAGGGGCCACTATGGGGCATAATACTGTGTGCAGGGGCCACTATGGGACATAATACTGTGTGCAGGGGTCACTATGGGGGATAATACTGTGTGCAGGGGCCACTATGGGACATAATACTGTGTGCAGGGGCCACTATGGGACATAATACTGTGTGCAGGGGCCACTATGGGGGATAATACTGTGTGCAGAGGCCACTATGGGACATAATACTGTGTGCAGGCGTCACTATGGGACATAATACTGTGTGCAGGGGCCACTATGGGGCATAATACTGTGTGCAGGGGCCACTATGGGGGATAATACTGTGTGCAGAGGCCACTATGGGACATAATACTGTGTGCAGGGGCCACTATGGGGGATAATACTGTGTGCAGAGGCCACTATGGGACATAATACTGTGTGCAGGGGCCACTATGGGACATAATACTGTGTGCAGGGGCCACTATGGGGGATAATACTGTGTGCAGAGGCCACTATGGGACATAATACTGTGTGCAGGGGCCACACACTGATGGCGCCGCTATATACATGTGACTGTGACATCATTAAAGGTCCTTTAACTTACTCGTATATTCAGCAATAACAGCAGGACCTGATCATGTGACTTGTTGACTCCTCCCACATGTGACATCATCACAGGTCCTGTAACCTCGGTTACTATACAGCGGTCGGCGCCAGTCCCGGCAGGATTATTATTAACCCCTTTACCCCCGGACAGTTCTGGACCATAAAGGCCTTGTGCGCATGTGCAGGTAATTACTAGTGATGTCTCCTCTGCAGCCCCTCAGTATCACATGGCTCAGGTATATTCTAGTGTATGGGGAGGGGGCGCAGAGACCCCAATACAGAGCTCCATAGACTGTATACAGCTACCGGTACATACACTATATATATACAGCTACCGATACATACACTATATATATATATACAGCTACCGGTACATACACTATATATATATACAGCTACCGGTACATACACTATATATATATATATATATATACAGCTACCGGTACATACACTATATATATACACAGCTACCGGTACATACACTATATATATATATACAGCTACCAGTACATACACTATATATATATACAGCTACCGGTACATACACTATATATATACAGCTACCGGTACATACACTATATATATATATATACAGCTACCGGTACATACACTATATATATATACAGCTACCGGTACATACACTATATATATACAGCTACCGGTACATACACTATATATATATATACAGCTACTGGTACATACACTATATATATATATATACAGCTACTGGTACATACACTATATATATATACAGCTACCGGTA